>NC_047151.1:24733599-24903599 GCF_009819705.1 Hippoglossus hippoglossus | reverse complement strand
AATTTGCGTTACCTCTTAAGGAGTGTGTGTGTTATCTATCTCCTGATGTGTATTTCTATTCAAGTGCATGTGTATTTATCTGCATATCTGAGTTGCAGAGTTCATTAGCTGTAACAGTAACACTATACTTTATTGTTTGCTCTGCGGTAGTGAACGCTTTTATTGGAAGACTAATTAGCAGTATAGATAGCGAGTGTGTATTTGTGTGCGAGTGCTTTAAAGTCATAGAGTTTGTGTGTATTTATTACCCCATGTAACTGAATGACTGCCACATTCCCCTAACCATTGTTGTCAGTGAAGATTGTTTTCACTGGCTTCTATTCTTATTGTTTGTGTTGGTGTGTGCATATGCCAGCGCTCCTCGAGGGTGTGTTTGTGTGCATGTGGATTTGTGTTGTGTATGTGAAAGTCAGAATGTGGGGCAGATGCAGATCAATGCATTTATTAGCAGTTATATTGATCTAGGGCTCTGTTAAGCCCGCTAAACGCTGATCAAAAAGTCCTCTGATATGTTACGGGCTCATAACCCTCCCATCCCCAATCCGTTTACTGTCTCCATCATTCTTCTTACTATCGCCGTGAACCGGGCTGAAATGTGAAACTCGAATCTTCTAACGCTGCTCGTATGATATTACTGCAGGCAGCTGAAATATTATATCAGTACAATAGGTTTTCCAATAATCCAGTGATACAGGGGCATTCTTTTCAATTTATTTCAGACAAGGCTTGTTGCAGCGTTGACTCAAAAAGTTGCTGGAAGTTATTTGGAGTTACAGCGCCCACTGATATGCACAGTTTTTGGTGTTCTTCCTGTCAAAGGCACACACACACACACACACACACACACACACACACACACACACACACACACACACACACACACACACACACACACACACACACATACAAACACACACAAATACACACACACACACACACTGCCTAACCTCTGGCCAGGGTCCCATCCAAGGTATTAGGGGGTCTTAAGAGGCAGAATTCACTAATGACTTCCTTTATCTCCTACACACAGCTTTAGACCAGATCACTGAGGCTGTACACACACACACACACACGCACACACACAAACACACGTACACACACACACAAACACACACTCACAGTATGATGCACTAAAGCAGTATTATTTTTTAGCAACACATCTGATTACCCTAATGGCCTCTCTAATAACCCTTTCATACCAGACGTGAGAAGATGTGGAAGGAAGGTCTCCTCCTCATCTGACATTCGTTGTGACTTTGTGGTTTCCACCGCTCTCCCTAAGCTTTTTGTTTTGTTTTGCCAAACTGACGTTCACCTTAAAGGTAGAGAGGGACAAGTAAAATGGAAAAGAGATGTGAAAAACACAAAGAGCATTGGGGATTTTGGAAGCAGCCGAGGCTTCTGTTTAAGCAGCTAAGGCAGGATTTGCAGTAAATAAGTCAGGTTGGAAGATGGGACTAAAAGATAGGGAGAGAGAAGTAGCGACAGATTTGGGTGGATGAAGGAATGAGGGAAGTTAAGCCTGGTTGCTCATCTAGGGAGCTCTAAATACTGTACAAACACACACACACAGTCGTATTTGGATGCACGCAGTGAGGATATGATTCCTGGACATTTAATGTACAACCCTTTGGACTTGGTTAATGATTTGTAACCACCCAGCTTCATATGTTCTTCGTTAACCTCCCGCCTCCGCTCTCCAGGGACAATTTCCCCCCCTGCTCGGGGGAAATTGCTCTGCCAACTCCCTGCTTTGAGCCCTGTCACCACACGCCACTGCGGGGGCTTAGATCAGATAGACCATCTGGCTTCATATCACATATAAACATTCCTCTGTGTACGGGTTTGACCATCAATATCTCTTCATCACAGAGCAGACAGGTTGAAGTATGTGTGAGTTTGGAGAGTGTTTGCGGGCTCGTCTCCCGCCTGGTGGGAAGCTCTGTCTCGATGTGGCGTGGACACCTGCTCTCAGAGTTTTTACACTCTTCATCAAACCACAAACAGCCTCCTGTGTCAGAAAGTCTCTCGTCCTGCTTTTCACTTCACTTTTCCTCGTTTTCCTCCCTGCCAGTTGTTTGAGCACATTTCTAGTTGCAGTTTTGGTGCAGGCAGAAAATGTCCCAATCACTTGTCAAATGTGAGCAATCTGTATCCTGCTTTCTATCTCAGGATTCCTCTATGATTGCTCATCTCTGTCTTTGTGCCCGGGGGGTCATGATAACTCTAATGTTGCCCATGAGAGAAAATAAATTGTGCAGCCTAACATGTGACTGATGAAAAGAGAATATAAGTATCAGGCTGCAGTGTTTCCTACACATATATAGGCTCCACTTGGGCAGCCTGGTCAGGTAGATTAAGACCTGCCAAGGTAAAATAAAATCCATCAGCTTCAATTTGAGTTAATCTTACATAGAACAGGTTATTTCACTCCTTTTAAACCAAATGTAGCTGCACGTGTCTGAGTTGTGTGCATTGTAGTAACAGAGTGAGGTTTCTCTGTGTCTGCTTAACTATCCTCCACCCAGAGCCTGTATGTGAGGGGTTAATGTCATATTGGGAAATTGTACCATCTATTGTAAGTCTGCATGTGAGCAGGGGACATCCGTGAAATATAGCCGCAGAAAATAACATGGGTTACACTCTGCCTCTTGGCTGCATGAGTCTCTGCATGTGCATTGTTCACACGCCACCCACAACCACCAGTAAATTGTCAACCTGTGGGAAACAGGAGCTTGTCATTTGTGGAGTCCAGCGCTCATCAGCATGCACATTTTTTACCAGTGCAAAAGAGGTCATGTTTTCACACCTCTCCATTTGTTTTAATGGCTATAGCATTTGGCAATATCTACAAAAAACACATTTCCACAACACTTGGTAGAAGGATGGGACATGGGCCAAGAAAGAATCAATTAAATTCTGGTGTGAATCCACCAAACGGGCCGACTTTCACCAATTTCCAATTTAGAAAAAAATCTGGCATATTTAGGGGAATTGAAACCTATGAGTGTTCATTTTGGTGCGGATACAAATAAAAATGTATCATGTATTTACCAAGGCTTCATACATGACTCATGCTGCCGTTGTTGTAGATCGACAGCTGTATTTTCTAACAAGAGCCTGAAACTGACTTGTAAACTAAAGCTTCTGACCACACATGAACAGTTGAAGAGTGTCTGTTCCTTTGGTGAATGTGTCCGGCAGCAGCTGTTGTAATTAAAGTGACAGTGGGTTCACAGCAAATCTTTAGACAGTGTTCAACCTTCATTTTCCACTCGAACAATCATAGGCATTATTGCTGGGATAATTAGTTGAGAGTAATTGATTAGGCAGTTGAGAGAAAATTAATCACTGGTGATTTTTGGGGAAATCGTTTTGCCGCTTCCTTGTTTTTTTATCTCTCCTAAATTAAAAAATCGTGCAATTTGAATCAAGCAAGCTAAATTTCACATTATAATCTGAGAGCCTGTGATGGAAAAATGTAAAAATGTCTTTCTACTCCTGCAACTATCTTGAGTTATATCTGTGTAATTTCTAACATGTTTGTATGTTTCATGCATTAATTCTAACAAGCAGTGATAATAATATTGTCTTTTGTCCGAGACCTACTTCAGAGCAAGATCTCTCATCTAGAGATGTGACAGAGAAAAAGTGAAAAGATAATTAAAACTGTATGCTGGTTTTTTTGGTCTGGTTACACAAAGCCATAGCTATGTATTCAGTTGGCACATACTGTGGCAGAGTAAGTGCAAAATTAGCTACAATTGAAGTCCCGAGTGCTGAAAACACAGTGGATCTGTGGCGGTCCAGCAGGGTCAGGGAGGCAAACCTAATTAGATATTGGCTGAATGTAGCATGGGCAGCTCGGATTTTAGTCTGCCTCAGCATCCTTCACAGTCATTATAAACTCACCAAGAGAGACCAGCTGCTATGGCCGACAGTTCTGCAATAGTCTCGCTCTGTGTGTGTCGACGTTCAGAGACGGTCTCTAAATGCTGGAGTGAGGGTTTGAGAGACCTCGGCTAGTTACGCGCACACCCTGACATCCCTGTGATGGGAAATTGAAAACTGTGATCCTGTGTCCTCTGCCTTTTCTCTCTCTCTCTCCCTGTCTCTCTCTCTCTCTGTCCGTCCCTCTGAACCTGACACATATCTTGATGAGACAATGGAAAAGAACACACACACACACACTTGTACACTCAAGTACTCACACAGAAAACCGCTATTTTTCAATCTTTCTCCAGTAGACTACAGGTCCAGCACTTGCAGCCCTAGGGTGCTCATTCATAGCTTTAAACCTGCACTGATTTGTGTGTGTCTGTGTGTTTCATTGAGTCTGCATCTTTGTGTTTCTGTTTCCGTGTGTGTGTGTGTGTGTGTGTGTGTGTGTGTGTGTGTGTGTGTGTGTGTGTGTGTGTGTGTGTGTGTGTGTGTGTGTGTGTGTGTGTGTGTGTGTGTGTGTGCGCACACTCCAGGGGGACTGCTATCTGATCCATTGAGATGAATGGCCTGTCTGTAGCTCCTCTATACAGCTGACACTATCAAATAGCCGCTGCCTTTCCCTCTCTTTTACTCTCTTGCTCGCTTTCCCTCGCCTAACCCCTTTGCCCACTGGTCTCCCCTTGCCCCATTGCACCCCTCATTTGCTGTTTACAAGCAGAGCGAGGGATGACTGGCATTTTATTTTTGCAGGGGAGGGGAGCAACAAAGATCAAGAAGATAGGAAAAATAGAACAGAGGGAAGAGGCAGAGAGATTCAAAGACGGAGAGGTGGAGGAGGCCTCTCTGTCTGCCAGCATCTGTTGCTGCGGGGCAGAAACAGGAAGGTGTGTGTGCGTGTGTGTGTGTGTGTGTGTGTGTGTGTGTGTGTGTGTGTGTGTGTGTGTGTGTGTGTGTGTGTGTGTGTGTGTGTGTGTGTGTGTGTGTGTGTGTGTGTGTGTGTGTGTGTGTGTGTGTGTGTGTGTGTGTGTGTGTGTGTGTGTGTGTGACAGGGAAAGCGCGATGGTCAGGATTAATTCAGACAGACCATTTGATGCCTGAGTGATTCTCGTCTCCCTGTTTCTCCTACTAATTCCTTAGTCTTTCTGATCCTCCTTCACCTCCTCTCTCTACACCTGTCTCCTCATTTTGTCTGTCCATTTATCATCCAACAACTATTGCATCATTACTATCAGCTTGATGACTTTGTTTTTACAGTCAGCTGTTGAGACGTTGTGGCTTGTGGCTTGTCAGGGCAAGAAACCTCTCCGGTTGATGCACAAGCCTGAAAGAACCTGAGGAATTGTTTTTTCAACTTTACCAGCTTTTACATTTTTCCTAAAAATCCCACTTAACTCAGAAAGATTGAGCACAGACATGAAACACTATTTATAACTAATGGCAAAGTGAAAACAAAACTTGATGCAGTTTAACTTTCTCTGACTGATGGAGCTCATGCAGAAACACACAAAAGTAAATTCAACACTGTTTAACTAGGTATTCGGTACTTTGAGTCCAGTTTCAAACCCAATAGACTGTATATAAAGATGGACGACATCATGGTTACCCAAAAGTGAAGCCTTAAAAAAGTGTCTAGATCACCCCCTGGTGGCTGGCTGCAACTGACGCCATTGGCGCAAAATGGAAGCGTTCTGTCTGGATAGTGGTGGGAAGTGGAGACGCATTGTCCATCTTTACATACAGCCTCTACTTGGTACTTTAGGTCAGTGTTAAACCATGAACCTTTTATTTTAAGTTCAGGGTTAAACCAGGTACTGGGTATTTTAATTTCAATGTTCAACTAGCCTTTAACTGTTGGAAGGAGTTGTGTCAGTATTTAAGAAACTGTACTTTCATGAGGCTGGCATTTACGTCCGGACCCTAATAGTCCTGTGTCTGTTCCCCAGCAGCTGAATGTGGTCGGCTCAGTTCAATCATTGGTTTCTGTTTCCCCACAGTGATTCAACATTGGCTGTCTCCAGTCTTAGTCCTGTATGCGGAGTTGGAGGCTATGCCTCATTAGGAAACATTAGCAGCTCAACTGGGCAATAATAACAGCTCCATAAATCACACTGTTCCAGCATATAGGTCTTACTAGTATTATGGGCCGTTACGATTTCTATTCCACAGGTAACACTGCAAGTCAGTATACTGGTCAATCCACTGCTGTTAGCAGCAGACGGGCGATGGTGCCATTGTTTGTGATGGATTCATTTCTTCATGTTTACTACCTCCATTTTCCAGCACCTCTCTTGCGGCTGTGGGCTGTTTTCCAAACATCATTGCCTCTGAATGAGTCTCAGAATCACCCACAGTAACAGTACAGCATCGTTCCCAGCTCAACTTTGTTGGCAGATTGTAAATGAATAGAACATCTATTTTGAGACTAATTGTTTTGTATCTATTTAATTAGAGAGGAACTTAAACCCTTTTCATGAGTGTGTGTGTGTGTATTTGTTGGAGTACTGTACTGTACTGGTGATAATCTGTGGTGTTGTACTGGGACTTGTATTCTTTCTCTTCTTTTGATTGTCAGACACTAATCCACTCTCCGTCTTGTGCTCTCTCCTCCTTCTCTGTCCTCTCTTTCTCTCTCTGGTGCTTTTTTGCAGAATAATACTCGTGGGACGCTGCCCATATGATTCCACCTTTGTCTCTTGTACAGCTTCTATTCTACTTGATCATTTCATTGCCTATTATTTTAGTGGCAATGAATGCTGCTACAGTCATTTATTTTCATATTCCCCATCTGAAATGAATGAAGAAACAATTGCTGCTTTGTGTTTCTGTTCTCTAGTTGCTCAATTATTATTCTGGCTGTGCGTTTGCTTTATTGAGAAGCTGGGTGTGCCTCTGACAGGCACCTTATTAGATGTTTACCTGTAGTGTCCTAATTAATCATTCATAATGCAACTTGTGTCTTTAATTAAGCTCACTCAGATGCTGTTGTCACAGTTGAGCTTTTCTGACGGTTTTAAAAAGAGGCATAAAAAGCGTCTCTGCCACCGTCCCTCGCTCTGCTTCGATCCGCTCTGCAGTTGACAGGTAATTTATGAGAGAGAGGAGGAGGAGGGGGCTACTCTGACACAGACCTGGTGTCAGCAGACACACACACACACACACACACACACACACACACACACACACACACACACAGAGAGAGACAGACAAATCATCACCTTGTCTGTGTAACTGATGTTTCAGTTCAGAGGTCAATGACCAATACCTGACCTTTCTTGATACCTCAGATTACGTGTGTGTGTGTGTGTGTGTGTGTTTGTGTGTGCTGCTGTCTGTGCTGGGAAAGGGTAATCAGTTTCCGTGTAGGGGTGATTTAATCTGTAGGTCACGTGCACAGGATGGATTCATCACAGGACAGCTAGATCACTGTCACATACATACACAGAGGAGGTGATTTATATGGGGTTAAATGATCGGTCAAACGGCAGAGCGGTGGCATTGACCCTGAGGTCACTATGGCGACTGCCCTCCTGTCTCTCTGATAGTCCTCTGTCATTTCACATCAGTCTGGACTGAAGAACAAATTCACGTCCGCTCACACCTCCACTGTTTCCTTGTTGCAACACAGTTTAAATCATTTTCCAACAAGTGGGAGAACTAGGCCGTGTTTGTTGAACTATTGAAAGCAGAAGGTAAAAGTGATAAAGGTCTTTAAGGTTTCATTATAGACGATACGTAAAGATGCACAACATGTCTCCAGGTCCTTCTGACGCACAAAAAATGACGTCAAAATTGTGTGCCGCCATCTTGGCTTTTTGTCGTCATTCGGTATCGAGGTCCAGCTGATGCACCAATCATGAGTCAGTCTCTCACATGAAACTGGATTGAGTGGGGCCATTGGCTAGCACTGTTTCGTTGGACACTGTTGTTTGTAGTTTTTCTATTGTGAGTTGTTGTGCAGCGTGTGTGTGTGTGTGTGTGTGTGTGTGTTGTGGTGTGTTTATGTCTCTCGACTCACGTTGCTCTCTGGGTAGTGCAGAGCGCAGACCGTGTGTATGCATCTTTTTGTAGCCTGCGCATCTATTGTGTTTTGAGTATATGCTAATGTCTTTATCTCACTGCATCCAATCCTGTTTTTCTGAACTGAAACTTGAGATATTTATTTTTGGCTTATGTTGTGTGCTAGCATGTGTGTGCTGTGTGTGTGCGTGTGTGTGTGTGTGTAAGTGTGCATGTTTGTGTGCAGAGCAAAGTGTTTGAACCGAGAGATCGAGGCCTTAAGTCAAAATGATAGCGGAGTAAAATAACAGTCTTTGTCTCACCACATTTTATGGAAAGACCCTCAATGTGAATTTGTTTTGTGCTTTTTCTGTCACACACTTGGCTTCTTTCACCGCACACACACACACACACACGTACAGTTTAAAACACACACTCAACCTGACCCAAAAAGCACAGGATAAGAAGTTAGGGCTTGAGAGGAAGCGAAAAGAGAAAATCAGTGTGGATGTGTAGCCGTTTAAGACTCTTTAGTTCTTTATTTTTCTAATTACACCATGACACAATGGCACAATAAAGGCGTTTGCTTGCTGTGGGGCGGTATGTCCTTTGTGTGTTTGTTTGTGTTCCTTAGCACACCATGGAATTTATTGTATTTCTGTCCTTTGTTCGATAAGACAGCATAATAACCTTTACTCGTGTGTATATGCTAATTTAGTTAGGTTGTCTTTGTTTTCTCGAACATATTCCCCTGCTCCTGCATGTTCGTGCTTGAGTGCATTGTACGTTCAAGCACACAAGCATATACTGCATAACCACATGTGCTGCAGGCGGGATTGAAGGCAGGCTCTTGACATTTGCTTTATCAGGCAAGCTTCAACCTTCTTTCATGTCAATTAAGGCAATTAAGAGATTAAGTATGTGAATGGAGATTAGCATGAATTACCATATCTGAGGGAGGGACTGGATTACTTCCTCTAGTCCCTTACTTGCTCACACTACTGCTCTTTGCTGTATCTTATCTCAAATACTGTCGTTTGTTAAATGAAAGAAGATCTAAAAACATAAAAAGGGATTTCTTAGGATTTTACTGTGATTGTAAGTACATTGTTTCCTCAAAGGGACAAATGAAATATGACCAGTGGCACTGGTTCATCAAAACAGCTGGATATTCCCTGGATGTTTCCCAAACTCCCCCCACTGTGCTGTTGACTTCTAAGACTGGCTTACTGTCAGCAAACCCCTGGTTTAGTGCATCCTCGCCTGCCTTGCACACACTCAGGAGAAGGAGAATACTCTGTCACTGCTCTTACCGAGCGGCTGAAAGTCGCTAATGATCATCATGCTGTTATTATAATATTTCAGCATGTCTGCTTCTGCCAACATGCTGGTGAGCCAGTGATTAGCTCTGATCACAAAAACAGACCGAGGCTCTGAATCAAACGCAGGGAGCGCTGCAGAAGAGTTGATCCAGGAGATAACAAATTGGAATAAAGATGACTCTGGCATTAGCTGGCTGACTGATTCACAGTGGCTGCATCGGCTGGAAAAGTTTGCAAACAACAGTTTTATTTTCACATATTCTCTGTGTTTAGTCAAACCGGGTTTCAGCTTTTTCACCAGTGTCGCCACCTCTTTAATTTCCCAGCTGTCAGCAGTTTAGGCTGCTGTACAGTAATGAAGCCTCATTTATTCTTTCACACAAATTTGAATTTTTCATGTGCAATTCCCCCCCCCCCCCCCCCCCCCCCCCCCAAATTGTTACTTGATAGCGATGTGATCTATCGCAGTAGAAGTGTGAGTCTGATGTACTTTTTCAAAACTTCTCGTCAAAAGACCCATTATGAAACAGAATGCAGCCCCGAAGCAGTAATATGTCTCCCACTGGTGAGGAAAAAACAATGCGTCAAGAGCCGGAAGAATTTCTCAAGCTGAGTTTGGTGCTGAGGGATCGCTGCGAGATCTACTTCATGATGTCAGCAGCACAGTCGGATAAAATACCCGACAGCACGCGACAAAACAAAATGGCCAAATTACCACGGCCGTGAGGATCAACTGGCAGTGAAGACAGACACAATACACACGCACACATGGAGAAGCAATCCACTTTAGACATATGTTCACATCTCTAGCACTTCTGAAATGTTTTAATATATAAAATTTACCTCTTTTTGAGCCTTTTTGTTGTATTCACTTGTGAAATATGTGACGTATAAATATCTTTGTGTGTAAACTTTATAGACTAAACCTGAAAGTGATTTATTTCACAGCTGATTTAGATTTAATAATGTCTTGTAACATTTTTGGACAATAACGTCTTTGGGTTACTCAAATGCATCAAACCGTATTTCATTGTGCTTTTCACGAGCGCTGGCTGTCGGCCAAACAGCAAACTACTCAACAAACTTCAGCCGAATTCATTGAGTCGTTCCTCAAATAGTGTTGAGAGGCTGCAGAAGGTAACAGGCCTTGAGGCCGGCTTGTGTTAGAGAACAAACTTTACCTCTAACTCGCTGTGTTTAAATAGTACAACTGGCCATATTTTCATATAATACAGAACAGCAACATTTCAACCCACTACCACCGCAGCAGCCTGTTGAACAGTTTACCTATGTAAGAAATTAAACTTTTCAATTTAGAGCTAAAACTATAAAATGCATGTATGTAAATTAAACTTTTAATCGTCCATCTTTATAGTTTCACTTTATCATTTTGGTCCAATCATGTTCAATAAAGGTTAGCGTCGCTTAATTAGCTCATGATGGATAATAACCCTGACCTTTCAGACTCAGACCTGTAGATTTGGAGAATCATTACAGCCCCATGGCACGGTGGAGCAGTGGGTAACCCACACCTCCCAGCAGCAAGAAGGTCCTTGAAGGCCTGTGTGCGCAGTTTTTAATCTCCTCGTGTCTCCATGGGTTTTCTCCAGGTGCTCTGGCTTCATCCCAAAGACATGCAGTTTAGGTTAATTGGAGACTAATTGCCCACTAGTTGTTTGTCAGCCCTGAGATTCACTGTCGACCTCTCCAGGATGTACCCCGCCTCTCCCGCCCGGAGCCACCTGGGACCTAAGATTGGCTCCATCTCCCCTACAACTCTCAACTGATAGGTGGGATAGATAATGGATGGATGGACAGATTACAACCCCTCGTCGCAATTAATATTCTGCAACCCCAGTGCAGTTAGAAATGCTTCATTGATATCTGGGAACATGATGGCTTCTTTTCCTGCAGCTACAATCAACACAAACTTTAAAACATTCATAACTTTCACACTGGCGTCGTTGTCAAAAAGAGGCTACACCCCTTTCGTCTCCTAAGTTCCCTCCTGAAGGAAACTTATCATCGAGGGACCCTGTGACTTTGCTGAATGTTTGTTTGCACCCACAAGTTCTTAAGCAGATAAGATGCTCATATCTGGGAAGGATCCCCCTCAGTGCTTTCCCATCTCCCAAAATGTCTGCCCTTTGATTTACACCCAACGAAGCATCTCCAGACTTTGCCTTTTGATGATATCAGTGACAGTGAGTTTAAATGCTCGCTTGTGTTTCTAAGAAAAGAAAAGATGTGCTCATTTTCGCAAATTTAACTGAACCGACTCAACTGATTCCTTTCATTGTTTGACTGCTTCTTTCGAGGCCTGTTTCTTTACCCTGCATAGCTGTTCGTCTATTTTGCTGCTTGTTTTTCAAGTCCTGCCAAACCGAGAGCTAAAGTGCTGCTGTCAAACCAAAATAGAAGCCTGAGAGAGGTGGTTCGCACCTGTCACAGAAAAAATCTAAAGGAGACATTTTTATAGAAACTCCCGTGAAATGTAGATTCAAAATAAATCGGGAAAGGGATGCAGCTCGGAGAGAATTGTCATTTTAGCACATTGTGACCATGGGAATCCGTCTCTTTAACCTTAATGATTTAACAACTGTTCCTTCGTCTGGGTACTGGCTTGAGATGGAGCCGGAGTACGAAGTGGTCATTTTAGCACCTCCTGCTATCCGGTCCATCTCTTAGTAATAACCTCTAACCTCAATGATTCATAGGAATAACGCATAAGAACCCACGCACAGATTCACCTGCATATAAACTCACTCTGTCGGACTTCCGACTCTCCAGAGTGCTTTTATCTGTGAAAAGAGTCCATGCAACAACCTCCTCCCTATGATTTCACTGGCACTTCTCTGCTTCATTCCTGCCATCTCACACCTGCTTTCTCTAACCTATCATTACATCATGAAGTAGCCCTCTGACAAGTTGAAGACACACTTTCAGAGCTGTGTGTGTTAGTGTGTGTGTGTGTGTGTGTGTGTGTGTGTGTGTGTGTGTGTGTGTGTGTGTGTGTGTGTGTGTGTGTGTGTGTGTGTGTGTGTGTGTGTGTGTGTGTGTGTGTGTGTGTGTGTGTGTGTGTCTGTCAGTGTGAGGTGCAACAGTCCACAAGCCTCATCTCCTAATCACCTGCGGAATTGATTGTGTTGCCTCTGCCATCCATCACACCAGGGACCGCCTTGACCACCTTTTATACGAGTATGCATATGAGACCTTTTCCAACGATATACAGGGCTCACCTTTCTGCCGAGTGCTGCTGTCTTTAACTTCCTGGACACATGCGCACACCTCACATACACACACACACGTACACATGTACAATGCAGCATGAGTGATGTGACGTGTGTGTGTGTGTACTGTTTTTTGGGTTGGCTGCTCACAGTGAATGAAAGTCAATGCTGTGTCCTAACGAGGATAGCTGTGTGTGTGTGTGTGTGTGTGTGTGTGTGTGTGTGTGTGTGTGTGTGTGTGTGTGTGTGTGTGTGTGTGTGTGTGTGTGTGTGTGTGTGTGTGTGTGTGTGTGTGTGTGTGTGTGTGTGTGATCATAAATCTGTGGTGCTGGAGGAGATGTATGTGTGTTGCTTAAAGCTGTACCAGCAAGGAGACTGGATATTTCTCTACGTAGGGTAAACATCGCTGGAGGCTCGACACTCTCCTCTAGTTTTTCGAACCCCCCCAACCCCCCCCCCCCCCCCCCACTGCTGTTTGCTCTTCCTCTTAAGGGCAGACGAATCTTCTAGTCAAGTCGCACACTCGCAAATACACCCTGACAGAAGGGCGGGCGATCGCGCCTGCATTCCTTGTGTCTGTCTGTCTCTGGCGTTGATCAGTGTAATGCTGATCCAGATCCTGTCTGTTTCAATGCTGGCTAACATCTCTAGCATGCGCCGCCATCAAATCACATTACATCAAATCTCATTACGTCTCCTCTGATAGAGGGCTGTGACAAACACCACCCCTGTGACAGGCTCACCCTTTGTGGTCAACTCATTTCTCCCTATCATCCATCCCTATCATTTTCTCTGACCCTCACACCTTCCCTTATCACTGCCCGCATCCTCTACATCTGTCGTCCATTATATTCCACTATCTATCCATTTTTTTCCTCCCTCACGCTCATTCGATAGCTTTGCACACACATATATTCTCACACGCACGTACAGAGGAGCAGACAATAGGGTGATAGACGGTCTATTGAGTCGTAGAAACAGCTCCCTGCTGGTTTGAATGTGTTTAAGTTCTTAATAGCTGCAAGTCAGCATAATCCACTGAGATAAGCACTGCATTATAAGAATGTGCACACACACACACACACACACACACACACACACACACACACACACACACACACACACACACACACACACACACACACACACACTAGCACTGGTGCACAAACACACTCCTGTTTATCCCCCTGCACATACACACTCGCACAAAGGCACGTTTGTTCGGTGTGTTGTTCCTCCATGGCTAGTATAGCATGAGTGGTGTGCAGGGTATTTACATTTGCTTCGGTGACAGCGAAGCACTTTCTCCATCTTACTTTCTTATTTCATACTTTCATGCTTCCATCCACCTCCCCCCCCCCCCTCACACCCCCACCCCCAGCGACCTCCACCCATCACAATCTGTCTCATATATTTTTTTTTTTTACGGCTCTCCTGAGTTTCAATAGCAACATTTTTTTTTTCTTCTTCTTGCACGTTGCCAGAGCTTTTCTGTAGCTGGTTTGTCATGTATGGGGAACGGGGGGGGGGATGAAATGAATGTCAAACGTTTTTTCAGGTCGTCTGCGAGTGTTGTATGGACCAGCCCTTTGACACTATCTGCGAGTGATTCCTAGGGCTGAATGATATCAGGAAAATTTGGCAAGTCGTCCACTAATTGGAGGGTTGCTGGTCCAATTTGAGTGGTTGTTAAGACTAGAAAGGTGCTTTATGAAATATAGTCAATTTATTATTTTAATGACTTTTGCACATAGAGAACATGATCAAAATGAAGAGTAATGCCACCTGCTATAATGTGACTTTGGCTCGGGGTCTGTGTGAAACAAGAATGCAGACCTTGGATCTGGAGAACATGATTTGTAGGCCGGGGGGGGGGGGGGGCGTCTTTGTAGCACCGAAGAGCATCATGTATAATATCTGGCATTTTGTGACACATTTGACCTTTTTCACAAAAATGCAGCTCCGGCGATTTGGACGAAGCCGAAAAGCAAAGATAAAAGAAAGAGATAGAAAGCACCTCCTACATGAGATGGTGTGCAGCGGCAGCCGAGTTGTGAGGAAAGTTTAAGAAATACGGAATGTTTTTTTACTTCTGAGATGGCTACAGAGAGTTTTTCACTTTATGCCTCATTAGAGACAGAGACGAAAGACGGGGGGAAAGAGTTAAGGATGTGAGAATGAAGAGATGTGAGTGTATGTGGATGTTTGTGTCCAGTGCCAGTTACGATAAACAGTCTTTTAAAGGCAGCTTTCTTCGTTGTATTTCACCTCCTGTTGCTCTGAAGGACTGTGAGAGCGTGTGTGCGAATGAGAGTCGGACGGAGAAAGGAACAGAGGGAATGACATGTGATGATATATGATGCAACACAACACAAAAATTTCTCTGCATTTCCTGCTCGCTTGAATGTGTAGTAGCTATTATCTTGCTGTGTCCAGTCCATGGGTGTGTAGCACTGGATTGCTACCTCTCGGGTTCATTGCTGTCTAATGGCTTCCTTTAGAGAAGCGTGAGAGAGAAGTCAAGGTATGTGCTTTCTTCGATTTCCCGGTTTTATTGAATGTGTAAGTGAAGGAGATGGGATGTCTCTTCTCTGTGCACACATGGTGTTCATATGAAACTAACCTACAATGGCAAAAATACACGTGCATGTACAAGCACATTTACCTTGTTTGCTATTTAAATACACAAGTTCATGTCATTATCAAATCCCTACGACAAAGAAATGTAATTGTGTCTTGATCATTAACTATAAATTAAAAGAAAAGAAAATACCAAACATACAGAACTTGAATAAATAAAATAAACTTTTTAAATGGCTGGATGTCCGACCTTTAAGATGCAAATCCTTCAAAGCTGCTCAAAGCACATAAAGCTTGACATTGACTTGTTTGTCATAATTGTTGCAGCATTCCCACACAAAACATCCCGTCAACATAAACAGCACAGAAGAGCAGCACCACTTACACGTAGTCTCCACATAGCCTTGACAAGCTGGATTGTCATTTCTGCCAAAACACACTTAAAAAGTGAATCTTTTCTGTCCATGTTTAGAAAGAGTTTCCCCTTAAAATGTGTCACACTGATGGTTACACTTCAATACGAGAAGCCAAACATATCGCAAAGTGCTCTTTTAAATTATCTTCTCAGAAGAAACCCTCAGAGGAAATAAGACTCTGAAAAGGTGTTCTGATGTGTTTTCCTGTCATTACCTGTCCTGGCCTGTAGAGGAGCTTTATCGTTGGCTGCACAGGTTCGGAGAGGGATGATGAGAGCACAGAAAAAAAACCTTTTCATCAAACAGCAACGGTTATTAATCATAATTAAATCCCCTTATTCCACTTAAGAATTCTTATACAAACATTATTATGGACACAGGGAATTGCACGATATTACGTGTTTGCTAAATAAAGCTGAACAGTTCTTAAAGAGTACTCCGTTTTGCGTATCGAACATCCTGGTCTCAGAGAGTGAATGAAAACAAAGTAGCGTGCCCCTTTGCTGAGGACAGCAGCTACAGACAATTTGGACTAAAACCAATTGGAGTAACTGTTCATGTCTGTCAAAGTGGTCTTTCCTTTTAGCTTCACTCCTCGGCAGATGGCAGCTGTAATGCACTTTCTTCTTGTTTTCCTCCTGAAAGAAGATGAAGGCGAGAAAGTGTTAGTGGCGAGCGAGCGCAGCCTCAACTAAATTAAAGTGTTTTTTTTTCTTCTCCCATGCCCTTCACCGGCGGCTTAATGTGAGGTGCGTGTTGCACAACATGTTCATGGTGAAGCATCCAGTGTTTGGTTCCAGGAGAAAATATGTAGTCAAACCTCACCAAACCAGCACGACACTCATGGACGTGTTCCCCACTGAGGCCAAACAAGTACCGACAAAAGAACGATGACCTACAGTAGATAAAGTATTTTACCAGCTGAATCAGACTAACCCTGAATGGAAGTGCCATCACTGTTGTATGGCCAAGTTTCGCAATTGTTACCACTAGTGTCACCCCTCGAAACTGAAGTCTGGGTTTTACTTGTGGGGGTTTCTATTGTGAATTATTGCCAAATTGCTGACATGTTATCCAGCTCTTGTTGACGCTAAACTACAGGACATCACTTCAATGCTGCTCGAAGAACAGTACTAGCCGGTGGCAGCGAGTAGCAGTGCAATGAAGCTGCTGGAGCAACCAAGAAGAAGTGATTTCTGGGTGAAACTAAAATACTTTCAAGACACGTTATCGGATCAATACATAGATTTGCATACTGTTGAGATGAGAAAAATCCTGATTCAACCTCAGGTTCTTCAAAGGTCCCCCCCCCCCCCCCCCCCCCCACTACTATTTACGTAAGAAACCAAGAAACAGACCCGGCTGAACAGACCCGGCTGAACAGACCCGGCTGAAAGCATTAACTATCTTGGCCGTGGTAATAGAGATTACAGGTTGTAGATTATCCCTGTCAAGAAAGAAGCAGCAGAAACATCCAAAACTCCGGCTCCTCATCAATCAGGTGCAGCAAAGTGCCACCATTTGTGCTCCGCTGGCAAAGAAACTCAGGATAGTCCAGAAAAAGAAAAGTTTATTGTGGCTCAAGTTTTATTGCAGTAGAGTGCCGTGTCATCTGCTAAAATACTGTACACTGTTGACCAATTAAATGCGTGCAGCCACCCGTACACAGTAGGACACCTGGTTGCATAAAAACGTGCAAACAAAGAGATGGGGAGAATATTTTCGCTGCTGTGATAACTTGTCAGAGTTTTACTGTCCTGCCTCGGAAGTTGATTTCGTGGTTCGGTTTGTTGCACATCTGCATCGGCCCGGCTCTTTGCATTGTTTTGCCAGAGAAGGAGAAAAAAAAAATACATAAGACTCGCTGGCTCAGATTTTATTTATTCCTCCGCCCTTCCCTCTCCCTGCCTCTCTCTCCTTGTTAATGGTTGTATAAGTGAGAAGTGGGAGCCAGGGAGGTGATTGTGATATCCCAGTGGGCTGAGCAGCAGATGGACCATTCCACTGCCCACAGTGCCTCCCCCCCATCCCCACGCTGACTTCACCGTCTTCATTAACCGCCCCAGAGGTTGCGGCCTCATCTTCTCCTGCCTCTCCCCCATCCTCACCTCCTTGCCCTCCTCTTACCTCGTCACCTATTTGCTCTCGCCTCCCTTTCCTTCCTCCGCTCGGCCTGCTGCACCTCCTCCGCCCTCTCTGGCCCCTTCATTTTCCCTTTGTCCTGCTTGAGAATCCATCTATGTCCATCTCTCATTTACCATCATCCTCTCTTACCTCCCCTCTGTGCCAAGCAGCTCTCCACGCCTCCCTCCCTCCCTCCCTTACCTGTTGCTCCCTAACCCTTCCTCTGCTGTGAGCGCCTCCTCCTCGTCCCTCTCCATCATCCCTCCTTCCCACTCCATCTGTTTCTTTCTGCCATTTCAGCCAACTGACCTGGTGCAGGGTAATATGGGGTTTCCCTGCGGAAGTTACCATTGTGGTCTCTGACAGGTGTGTGTGTGTGTGTGTCTGTGTGTGTGTCTGTGAGTGTGTGTGTGTGTTGCTTCGGGCTTTAATTCAGCATATAAATTACTGATGGCTCAGACAGCTTTTCAGGGCAAATACGTCTCTTCTGTCACTGACATGGAATACAGTAAACGTCCATTCAAAGACCTTAACCTGGGCCACTAGAACGTGTAGACGGTTGTGTGAGACGGTTGTGTGAGCGAGTTACTGTGAGACTATGTCCATGTGGTATAGAGGAGCATAGAGAATGAGCTGCCATAACTTGTTATGTCTCATTATAACACCTCTTAACGGCTGCACAGCTCCAAAATGAGCTATTTTAGTACTGCTGTCCTTACTTATCCTGAGATGAATAGGATATTTGTGCAACACGCACACACACACACATGCACACACACGCAAAAACCCAATACAGATGGGAATTGAGTCCAGAGCAGCATGTCAATTATAGTGATTTTGCGCGCTTGTGTGTTTTTTTGTGACACAACTAAAGACGGTATTTAAGTCTTTCTGACAACTACAAAGAGCATTGTGGTGAAGACCTCGTGACAACCTCCAGATGCAAACAGCTCTGAGATGACAACGATAGGGTTTTTACTTTCAACACCTCACTTGTGTGCGCTCGTACTGCAGGAGGGGGAAAGCGGGAGCAGAGAGGTGAGACAGAGAGTCATTTAAAAACAGAGAGGAAAATAGGTGGAGGCAGGGGGTTAGGTTAGGTGAGGAGACGGAGTGTAAGGGAAATTTGAAAATGTGCATTTGTTTCTGAGTGCCAGTGTTTCTAAGTTAGGGTATGTAACCTGTGTTTGACTGGATCCTCAAAACGCAGTGTTTTAAAAGCACAAAAAGTCGGCTGGTGAGAAAGAGGGAGAGAGCGTTCGAGGGCCGGTCTCGTCTGTCTCCCACATCAAAAAAGAGACAGAATAAAAACTTAACAGAGCATGTGCCAGCCTTGATGGATTGACAGAGGGATTTAGAGTAGATGATAGTATATAGAACAAGGGATGAAGAGGTTTAGGCAGTCATCTCTGTTTGAACAAAGGATGGGAAGTAGGATTTAGGATTGGGTGGTATCCAGGGTTTGATACCTTTAAACCCTCCACAGTTTATCTTCTGGTAAATTGTTTTACCAGCTAAAATTATGAAAATCATTTTAGTGACAGACTGGGATACAAATTCGGTGCCAAATTTAGATGATCACAATCGGTGTCCTCTCATAAGTCAGAGGCGGAGCTATCCACTGCCATGTCAATATTCAAGAGTCAAGATTCAGACCTTTCTCCGGGCCGGATTGTCAGGTTGTGATGTTACTAGTTCTGGTGCCTTCTACTGCTCCTCTGTACAAGTTGAAACGAACTTGGCACAGGAACTTAGCCTCCTTAAGTTTCCCTAAGAGGTACAGTTGTTCCTTTGACCATGACAGGTTCTCTGTGATGTTGAATTACAGAAACCTAAAACTGTTCACCTGTTCCATAGCTCACTGGTTTGTTGACGTTGAGCAGTAGTTTCTTTCCAGTGCAGCATTCAACAAGATTGCTGAGTTCCTCCCGATGACTGAATTCTCATCAGTGTTTGTAATCAGGCCGAAGATGGTGGCGTCATTCCAAAACTTCACCGCAGACTTCTCTCCATCTCTTAGGACACAGTCACGGGTGTGCGGTTTGAACAGAAGGGGGCCGAGCACACAACCCTGGGGGGGCTCTGGTGTTGGGCATTAAAGCCGAGCAGGTGTGACTGCCAATCCGAACTGTCTGGGGTCTCTTTGTGAGGAAGCCCAGTGTCCAATAGCAGGGTGCGAAGTCTGCCAATCCTTTTCATGGGGGATATATTGTGTGCTGAGCTGAAATTAACAAACAGCATTCTGATGTAGGTGCTGTAATGTTCAAGCTGTGTGAAGCAGGGATGTAGCCGTGTGAGGGATGGTGGTCCCGAGATGTTTGTTGTGTTTCCTCTTTTGGCAGACACTGTGCGGCCTGGATTTTTGTCCTGGAGGACAACCTCATGTTTGTTTCTGGGATATCCAACATAATCCCAGGCTTGGAGATGGATGGTGATATCTGTCTCACTTCACCCAATTATTTTTTCTCAGCTGCCTGTGTGTATTTCACACTGACGCACTGAAAGCAGAAGGGAGATGCACATGCGCAATTAAGATTCTGCTATTCAATAGTAAAAGGCAAATGTCATTGGTATAACTATCGACTTTCACATCAATGTGAACCACTGCAGCCCTGCTGTGGATAAAGATTTTAAGAAGCAGCTCCTCAAAACACTAAATCTGATTGGGACGAGTAGCACAGGTTGTTAAAATGAGACAGAATAATGACGGTAGAGTTGAAGCAGTGGTGATTTGTTAAAATACGACAGTATTTCCATTACACATAACCTTTTAAACCTTGTAAACACCTTTATGAACAAGATTGGAACAGAAGGGGCGGCTCAGTGGTGCAGTGGTTTAATCACTGTCGCCTCACAGCAAGAAGGTTCCTGGTTCGATTTTTGGAGTTTGCATGCTCACCCCCTGTTTGCGTGTGGTTTTCTCCAGCTTCCTCCCACAGTCCCAAATCATGCAGATTGGGGTTAGGTTGACAGGAAACTCTAAGTTGACTGTAGGTGTGAATGGTTAGTGGCGACCCTGCGATGGGTTGGTCACATGTCCAGGGTGGACTCCGCCTCTCGCCCAATGTCTGCTACTTTTAGCTCCAGCTCCCTCTACGACCCTTGAAGGATAAGTTGTTTAAATACATCCCACATCAGTTCAAGTTTTCTGCTCTTTTGTGTTGTCCTGTTTACCACAAAGGCTGTTGTGTTTGTTGGTTGTCATTCAATCCCTGCAGCAGTTACAGAGGAAGCGATTCTGAGATGATTATTTCCATTTCTTCCTTCTCACAGAAACAAAACCTTAACCAAGACGTGTTGGCACTTTCTTGTCTGTTGGTGCGATCTACAAATCAGGCTGAACAGCAGCAGTTTTCAGTAGCAGACATGTTTGCACTTGTCATGTTTTCCCTATCTCTAATGTGACGAGTTGTGACCCATAGATATTCTCAACTCATTACTCTGTGTCCAGCAAACATCACTTACATTTCTCACGGTTATTATAGGGAAACAGAATACAGAAAACCTTCCTGTAATTTATGTTCCGCTGGAAAGAATCACTCCCTGAGATTATAGAATATTGTATTTTCAAACTGTTATTACTCCGTCTGCTCTATCAGACTTTAATCATTGTGTTTGGGATAAAAACATGTTTTTGAACTGCAAGAGAAGCTGAAAACACAAAGGTGGTTTTCAGAAGTGGTTTTTCTTCACCTTTCTTTCCAGATAATCTTTATTATATTCCCGACATTATTTTTCTACATTTCGTCCATTTGAACCGGACTAAACTGCAGAAAGCAGCAGCAGCTTGACAAGACAGAGGAGCTAAAGACGAGATGAGAGGGAGCTGAGCTGCAGAGCACACTCACTCCTCTCATCTGACCCTTCATCCTCTGGTGTTTTCTTGCTTGACAGGACAAAAGAATAGAGGGTGAACAAGGCCACTGGCCTCTATGATGAGTGTAGGTAGGCAGCGCGCAGCACACCCTGACTCGTGTTTTCTCATTGATCCCAATCATGCATGAATGGGCACATGCACCCACAAAGACGCACATGCACACTCAGTATGGGGGCTGGATAATAATCTTGATTTCTTTGAATCTGTGGGAGGACCCGCAGCCAGTGATTGGCTCATTTATCCTGTTGCATAGTGGGAGGCTGAGAACGAGCAGAAATATCCTGAGGTTCATGTGTGGCGCGCGGTGTGTGTTTGCGTGTGCAGGCATATTTTTTTGTGTGATGGTGTGTGTTTGACTCTTTTGTCAAATTGTGCTGTTTCTTTGTGCACCTACCTCGGTTGATTTAAAGATCTTTGCCATTTTGTGTGGGACCCAGTGTGTGTGTGTGTGTGTGTGTGTGTGTGTGTGTGTTATTTTCCAGCTCAGTGTGTGAGGCATGTTGGCAGGTTGCCAGGTCCCGGCTCTATACCCATTAGATGGAGTCTCAAATGGCAACCGCAGAGGCTCGCAGCCCATACAAACTTGCTACACACACACACATAAAAACACATGCACACACAGTCATGGGCCGTTTTCACTTCTTATTTATGTTACTTCTAAACCTGCTTTCAGTTTTTCACTCTTTCTCATTTCTTTCTCGTGTATGAAGCACAGAGAAACAGAGGGGCAGGGAAGTGTAGCTGGAGGACAGAGTGTGATAGGCAGCTCTAATAAGTGACAAACTTTGATCTCTGGTCCTCGGACTCACCGAGAGTCTGCAAACTCAAAAACCCACTGACACACTCTCCGGTTTCACTGGAGGAGATGTGTCAAAATGTGAGAAACTGGATGTACCCACCTCTCCTCTGCTCTCGGTCTATAAAAACATTTTGCTAGCAACATCTTATAATCATTTTTATGTGTTTATGTGCATGACTGTGGAGACAGTCACTCACAACCCTGCTCGGTTGCACACAAATTCAGTGTTTGCTGATTTTACTTCTATTTCTCTTTCTTGTGACATATATTTTGAGCCACATTGTCTTTCCAGTATCTTTTTCTTCACAATGCCTCCAGAGGAAAACATCCTAACATTTTGCAGTGAATGTATGACTATAATAAAACTCATTCTGTCTCCCCTCCTCCTCTCCTCCCCTCTCCTGGCCTGCTTCGCTGCTGCTCTGCTGCTCCGTGCTGGTGCCTTGCGATTGGACACATCTGTTCCCTTAGGTGAGTTGAATTCTCTCTTACCGAGCAATTCAGTGTTAAACTACGGAGACGCACTGAATTTCAAGGTTGTGTTGCGTTGTTTTGCTGGAGTATACACACACACATGTCTATAAACTGCGTATCATGGCTTTACTTTAAATTAGTCACCGTAAAATCCTGGCAAATCATCAATTAGGAAACATCTGATTTAATTCCGAGCACCCGCTTGTAAATTAAACCCGTTATGGTGGTGCGCTCCCACTGCTGAGTAGTTATGCCCAGCGGCTATAAAGTAACATGTGTCCCTCCTGCCCTGTGATCAAATACTTTATCCAGTCCGTGGTTCTGCCTCCCAAATGTCTGAGCTGCCCACGTCGCCCAGTTTACCAAGAGTCGTAATCACGATTTATAATTGTGATCACAACATCAGCTGGTATTTGTGTTTACGACTCTTGCCGTAATCGTGCAGCGCTCTCGCAACAAAGTAGAAGTTGGCATTGATGCTTTTTTCCCAGTTTATTTATACAGAGACACTGATGTTTATTGAGAAGCGTCCTGGTAATCGTTGCTGTCCTGAGGAGGATCGTGTGTAATGAAAACGATAGTAAAAAGTAACCCTGAGAGTGAAAGTGTTCTCCAAGGTTATGTGCATTTTTTTTTTGCTTGTTTTTTTTTAGGCTCTGCTAAAGGGGCCTTGGCAAAGCACCAGCTACATAATATTCATTGAGATTTTGTACATCCATTGATATTTGCCATGTTTCTTTCAGTACACGCGTCCTTATCCACAAGTAACTCAGGTCTTAGCTTTGTAAATAAGCTGCACTGGCAATGCTAACAAAGTTTTGTTCATTTTGCCAGCAACTGTGCAAAGCACGGCAGCTGCATTTTAAAGGGGCTGGATGTACGTTTCTGTTTCTGCTTCACAAAGTTAACACGAACAGCTGTTTACTTCAGGATCTAAATAACTTCCTTCTCTCACAAACACGGTCTCACAGATGATTTGAGCTCGTCACAGACGTACCGGTGTCGCTATTTATTATTTATGACTTGAAAACTTATTTTACAGAATAAGCAATGCAGAAAATCTGTGTATTTATACTTACATTTTACACAAAAGATTACATAACAAGTATTTACTTTATTGTATTTATAGCTATTTATAATAACAAATGTAAAATATCAGGCTTCAATTATATTTATTTGTCATGAGGGTTTAATAACAACATCTTAGGAATCATTTCCAAATTAGCTTTTTACTTTATATACTGTATATATATAATATATCAGTGTCAGATCTTGATTAGCCCCTGATATCGGTTTTGGCATCAGCCTCCCAAAAAAAATCCATATTTGTGGGGCTCTACCTCTCTTTCTATCACTTTTTTAAAATTTATCCTTGAAGTTAGCATTGCAGTGACCCTGAGGAGATAGTGCTGCGTGGAGGGCTCACTATAACGTCGAGTCTTAGCACCACAGCCTTCTCCTGCCAAGAAATCACGTTAATCGGCAGAGAAAATGTACAAACAGCCGGGGCGTTGTTGGATTAGAAAGAATATATAATGCACCGGCGTGCGCGGGATTAGCTGTGGTCGTGGTCAATCAGCTCCCTCTCTGTCACTTCATCTTTTACATGAGCTGAAAAGAAAAGTGTTTGAGAAAAAGAAGAGCCGATGACACATGCGACTGATGCATTTCCCACAATCAGTGTTGTTTTCCTGAGGATTGATCGGAGCGGGTGGTCTTGACATAGCTCAGTGATTTAATGTGAGCAGAGGGTGGAACCGCTGCAGCAACTTTTGTGTGCACGACGACATTATTCATATTCCTGTCACTCTCGCGATGGGATTAGCAGTTGCATCGTTCACATTATGAAAGTTCTGCGGATTCTGTGGAGTTTTTCTATATCAAACCAATTTGGGTCACACAGAGGCACAGAACTTTCAGCCGAGACTTTTCATGTTAAATATGTAACAGCACAATTTAAAAATGCGCATTAAATCCTTCCAGCTATAGACTGCAGAATTTAAATGTAACTGCACTCTCTGACACTTATTATGTATTTTAACTGTAATGAATGGTCTTCATGCAGTGCTTCCTGAAGCTGTTGGGGGGGGGGGGGGGGGGGGGGTGAAAGCACGAACGCAGTGCACTTTAACCACGTATTGTTCTTTTTTAATTACTTTGACAGACTCTGGCATGAGATCAACACCTCTTTTGCATTTCCTCCTCCCTTTCTTTTTTTTTACCAGAAACGTTTTTCCCGAGCTGTGCTTATTGTACAGAGACCATGTTCATTGTAAGCTGGAGTGATCGGTGTCCTCCTGCAGCAGGAAGTACAACACACACTTTAGATATTCACAGATACTCACAGCAACTTCGAGACTTTGCAAAATATATATATAACTCCTCAGCCATTGCAGCGGTTAAACTGGTTTGACTGCGCAGCCCATGCATGACCACTAGAAAGACTCCAGTTCAAAGTTAAGGAAGTTTAATAATTTATTTTTTAAATTCACCGCAGTGTTAGACTTGAGTTCTTCTAAAGTGCTTTTTCCTCAAAGAGCAGAATATTAATATAAAGGCTTGCAAGAATAAAATTAGTCTTTTTAAAAAAAACTATGTTCAGAAGTATATATAATATGTGTGTGTATATGTTATATATATATTTTTTTTGGGGGGGGGGGGGTTGTGTGCATTTAAATGTAAATTGCTGCACTGGAATGAACCTTTAGGCAGCGGCACGAGGGAAATTTCCGCCACTGAGTCAGTTCCGCGACACCCAATTTGTTCTGATCACAGTGTCATGGCTCACGATGACATTGCATGACAGGATGTGAATTGGAGCAGCGTTTCCCCGTCGATGCACTGGCGGGAGGTCACGGGGCTTCGTCTGCATCCTCAACAGAAATGCTCACCACAGCCTCTGAATGAATCTGTGTTTGCGGTGATGTTCGCTCACTCATTAGATATTTTCATGGAAGGTTTTAAAAAGAGATTGTGGGATGGCTATTTAAGCATTTTGGTTTACTGGCATCGTAAAGCCCAGACCCAAATGTTCATTTGTAGTCATTATGTTAATGGGAATTAGTATTGACTTTTGCCTTTTGCTGGCGAGTGGGCCAAATATTCGCAGGGAGTATAACGGCGCCCCATCACGCAGGGCAGTATAGATGCTGAGGTAATCTATGTTTAAATCACACTCATGCAACTGACACCTGTATGTTTGGAGTGTGGGCATGTGGCTAAATGTGCTGATGTGCATTTTCAAGTGAATTGTGTACTACTTTGGCTGAAGAGAGTGTGTGGGATTTATGGAGGGTGCATTACTGAACGGAGGGAGCACGCAGAGGAAACTCTCGTGGTCTGTTATCAAACATTATTCACTATGTGTGGCTGTGTGGGGGCGTGCGGACCTAAAGATGTTGCCATGATAAACTGTATAACCTCTCGAATTATGAACAGCACTTTTTTGCCCATAAAAGAAGCTATTGTGAGTTTACAGGCATAAATGGCTCTGAAATGCGTTGTTGGTTAATTGATTATTCCGTCGATTTTAAGAGTTAAACTTTGCCGAACCAGAAGAAAATACGTTTATTGGATATTTGTGTGTGTCGGTTGGAGTAATTTATCAGTTTTGGGCCCTGGAAACTATTTGTGATGGACTTCTGATACATGTTTTAGATAAAATGATAATGATAAACTAATGTGCAATGAAAACGATCACTGCTCAGGGTCGAACATTTTTGATCCAATCTGAGCCTGACCTGAATAATTTAAATTCAAAAGAGAGACCTAATCTGAGCGGGACCTAAAGCGAAGCCAGATCCCGACCACAGTGTAATCACACTCGATCCAGAATGGGGTCGACTTTAACGGACTCTTAACAGAGACAGAACGCCAGCACCCGCAGCGGCATGAGACGCTATCAGTTAATCTAATGAATATCGAATGAATATTCAATCTAACTTGGTTCCTGGGTCGGTTCATCGTTCCAGCTGGAGTTCTTGTCCCTTTTCTGGTCCATTCTTGGTCACATCCCCTCCTGCAGCCTCTTTTTTTTTCAATCTCTCAGTTTTATTCATAGTTTTGTTCAATGAGTATGCCTCCCTTCAATCGCTCTGTCCTATCTCCCTCTCTCACCAACCTTCCTCGTATCACCCCTCTTCAGTCTCGTCATCCTCACCTTTTTTCTTTCTCTCTCCATCTCTCACGCTAATCCGCAGAGGGATGGTACGGGTCCGCTCTCTCGGATTGAAAGAAACAGGGGTTTAAAACCCTGCCTGACCTGCGTGTGTGTGTGTGTGGACGTGTGCACGTACACAAGCAGCTTTCAAATGCCTGTGTGCACATCCTTTAGCTTGTGTGAAATAGGCAGATATTGGTCTGAATATATATGACGATTCAATGGTGCAGGGTTGAATTTTCATTTCTCTCGCTGCAGAGAGACGACAGGGTGACGGTGGGGGGGGGTTCCAAGTTCTACCTTTCTCTCCTCTCTACCAATCACATAGTCACAAGAGTTTGAAGGATGTATGGAGCTCTCATCTGTGATAAGCCTCATCCAAGACTCTTTCCCATTAGTCGTCTTTTCCGCCAATCGGGGCTTCTGTGCTCTTGTTAGCGGGTCGATGAGGGCAGGAGCAGGGGCAGGAGGAGGAGGTGGAGGAGGGCAGACCTCAGATGATACTACTCATTCCGTTAACTCTCCTCTTCCTCCCTTCTTCCTCCTCTCTGTCTTTCCCTCCTTCTCTACATCCATTTCTTCCTCCCTTCATCTCCCGGGCAGTAGAAATTACTTGTCCCCTTGCAAGGGCGCATCATCAATCCCATGATTCATTGCGTGTTGCCACTAAAATGGCAGCTGCTTTGATTGAATCGAGGGGGCGCGTGCGTTTATGTCTCTGCTTGGACACAGTTTGCGTGTGCGTGAGAGATGACTTCTGAATGAAAGGTTTATTTTTTTTAACCTTTTAAAAGCACCATGTTTATCTGGCCTCCATCTCGAGCACTCGCTCCCTCTCTCCCTCTCTCCCTCTCTCCCCCTCGGCCACGCTCCCTCCATCTCTCGCCATATCACCCACGCGTTCCCGGGCTGAAGTGGTGTTTCTCTGACCCTCCCTTGTTTCCCTTTTCTTTTTTTTTCAGTTTTATCAGTCCATTTATTACTAAATGCTAATGCTGCAATAATTTGTGTGTTTTTGTGTTAGGGGGGGATGCACATAATGGGTAATACAATCAGAGAAATGGAATTCACTTCTCGCTAATGCACATCTTTCTCCCCATTCAACTCTTATTCGCTGGTTAGTTTTGCTCTGTCTCGTTATTTCAGGTTCATCTACTTTAAATATTATTTCTTAATTTACCCTGCTTCATTAATATTGTCGGCTTGACTGTTTTCTTGCTCTGTTATTTCTCCTTTTCCGTCCTGTTTTTCTCTTCAGCAGTTTCTCACCTGCTTGTGAACTGTGATTGTCGTCATGGTGTCAAATTGATGTTAATGAGTTATTAACCAGTTATTGTCGAGCCTAATTTGCTTCAACTTATTTGAGCGGTAGGCCAAGCAGGGTTTTCCACACGCTCCTGTCTCCAGCTCTCAGTGCCTTCCTAGTGGAGGAGGTGTGTTTCCAGGCCAAATGGGATATTTAATCCTTCCAACTAGTTCTGAGTCTGCCCCAGGGTCTCTATCTGAGTGGTTGTGCCTGGAAAACATCCAATGTACGGCACTCAAGCGGCATCCTATCTATTTAGATGCCTGAATGGCTTCATCAAGAAAGAGCCATTCTTCTTTCTCGGAGCCCCCCCTCCAGAACCAGCACCTTAACCTGCTGGAGAGGTTCGTATGTCCAGGTGATCGTGGGAACTAGGCTGTCCCAGGGGAGGAGCCAGACAAAGGAGGATTCATAAAAACCCAGACAAAATGGCCATGTAGGAGCAGTCACCCAATTCCTTGAATAGGGAAACTGGTTCCTCCATCCTGAAACCAGACCTGGGAGGGTGGCTCACCAGTGAGTGTGGGATAGGCATCAGCAGGGAAGGACAGAAGCCAAGACTCGCTGACTCCTGGCTTTGTTTTGTCTTGTTCTTCAGACTTTGAATTTATGGTTTTTCATTCATCATGCTTGTACTGTATTTATTCTGAGTAATAAAGGCAGCATGCTCTTGTCTGATTAAACACTTAGAGGTGAAAAGCTTCTTGGTTCATCACCATTTGCACTTTGTTAATCATCAGGTGCTGTGATCGTGATTGAACAGTTGAGTTTTCTCTGCGTACGTGTGTACTTGCTGAAAAACCCACAAATATCCTTCACATAGCAGAACCCACAAGCCACTAGTTACATGATGAAATCAGTATTAGCATTTGTTCCCCCCAGTCTACGGTTCATTCAATACCTCTTGCTTCGTATTGATTGAAGTACTGATGGAAAACGCTGTGTTTGAACTTGTCCTGCTGTGACCGTGCTTTCCCAAAGATATGACCTGCATGTTTAGATATTAAATATAAAGTTGCAATTTAACACTATACAAATGCAATTTAGTCAAAGTATAATGAGAAAGGCACCATTTCCTTTACCGTCAACTGCTTCCAAGATTTCTTCCTGTTGATTCCAGCCACCTGTGAATTACACAAACTCCCCAATGTCATTGTCTCATTTACACCCGCGATGGCACTGCGATGGGTAATTTTAGTATTTGTGAAAGTAATCTTAGGGGAGTGTAATGTTCACTTATCAGCCCGAATCACTTAAAATTGTTTCTAAACCACAGTTTGTCTGTCCTGATGTTCTGTCCTCAACATAAGCCGTTTTAGGACATAGTAGGACATAATTCACAGCGACCAAGTGGGTGTGTTGATGAGGTTTCTAACATGCAACAGACTCCAAACTGCAGAAATACAAGTATCTTAGGATGTAAAAGTGGTGGCTTACACGCAGAGGATAAGGTATCAACTTTGAAAGACGAGATTCGAGAGCTTTAGGCAATAAGGGCTCACCACAAAGGTTGAAGGTGACACAGCACTTTTCATAGCAGACTTTATGTGTTATGACCTTTCTCCTGCATGCCCCCCCCCCCGCACCACCCCTGTCCTGAATGATCAGTAGATTTCCCTGCTGCCTTCTTCAGAATCCAAAGGAAAACTTCGGGGGAAATTGTCGGGACCCAGTTTTCCAGACATTTTCATTGAGAGAAATAAGTAAATATAATGACAGAAGAGAGGTGCACTACTTAGATAATACGAATGCATAATCACTAGGTATGTAATTACAGTGTTAGAAAGAGGTCGTGATCCACTTTGTACCTGTTGTGTGACCTCCTTTAGTTCTGCATGCTGACATCCTGGATGCTCCTGCAGGGAGAAGAGTTGAATAGAAAGTAATTCTGAGCCATGTTCCATTGGACAATGTGAAAGAAACGGGTGATAAAAAAGTCTGTGTCAGCGTTTGTTCTCCAACAAGCGGATTAATTGTCGTATTGTATATTTTTTGTGGATTCACTGTAGATGACAAATCACTCGTTCACCAAAGGGCTTGAACTTGTACTCACCTTCCCTCTTAGTTGTGATGAGGTCATCAACATCCGATGAGCAGCTGATTGGACTGATACGTGTTAAACCTGGGATCGTCTCACATGGTGATGTCATCCGCTCATCACGCTATTGATTGCTGTGCCTGCGGTGCTGCCTGGACAATCAGTGCTGATAAAAGTGTGTGTGTGTGTGTGTGTGTGTGTGTGTGTGTGTGTGTGTGTGTGTGTGTGTGTGTGTGTGTGTGTGTGTGTGTGTGTGTGTGTGTGTGTGTGTGTGTGTGTGTGTCCGTCCATCCGTTGGTTTTAAAATAAATGGTGATAAGCAAAGTAAGAGAATTAGATTGTCACAGATAACAATGCCTCATGCAGGCAAGCCCACACATAAACAACACACTCACACTCAGACACACACAGACACACACACACAGACACACACAGGGACACTGTCACTCTGCCAGGGTGTTTAGACCAGTCAATAGGTAATCAGCTCGGCGGGTATGTAACAGTAGTAATTCCCTCCTACCCACTACTCAGCCTTCTTTGAGAATTAGTGCTGTCAGATAGCACAGCAAAATGGAATCATCGCACACACACACACACACACACACACACACACACACACACACACACACACACACACACACACACACAGAGGTGTTTTCAAGTTAGACTATGCTAACCTCAGTAGCTGGATTTTTCACAAGCGTGTTATACGACTGACAACAACGAAAAGCGACGGCACTAAAGACTTTTCTTTGTGGAAAAGATAATTTGGCTCTTCTAGCAACTGGCTTTGACAACCGTGATAGATGTTGATGGACGTATGATTCATTAAATCACCTGCGAGTACTTTTTCTTTTTGAAAAGTGCCATCTTCCAAAAAAGTTTCAAACCGAAGCCTTCCCAGATGGTTCTCTGTAACAAACCATCTGGCGCACCAGGTTAACAGTGTGCACAACAGGTAACATACACAAGTACATACAAATCCAGAAAAAGCTTTTTTTTATTTTTATCAGCACATAAAAGAAACTGCCACCAGAGGTTTTATCATGTTTTTCACACTTCATCTTCAGGCTGAGCTGCAGAGATAATTTGCCTAAAAGTCTGTCTCGATAGAATGATAAAAGCCACCTCACCCACTATCTGAACATCTAACATCTTGTTACAAAAGGAATTAGTGAAGCATTTAGAGCGGTGAAAAGGCAATTGTGTTAAACTGACACCAGACAAATCATTGGATAACAAAGAGGGATAGCACTTATTAATGTCCAAGCCGTCATCCGAGGTCTGAATTGTTCTGCGGAGGATTATCTCTGTTGTGTCTGTGCTGTCTGACTGCTCACCACACCTCCCCGGTACCTTCTCTCTATCTTGTCTCTTATTCATCTCCTCCTCTGCCTTTCTTCATCTGCCTCCTCCTCCTCCACTCCAAGAGGCCGCTCCGGTGACACAGAGCACAAGTTAAAACACACTGCCTGTCCGCGTGATGAATGGATCAGTGCAGGGGAGGACGGAGGAGAGGACGGGGAGGTGCAGGAAGAAAAGGTCACAGTGTTTCTGGAGTTAAAAGCTCCGGTATTTGACCGTAGAGAGAGCTGGTGTTGATCTTTAACGTGAGTCCTGTCACCAACGTCAGATGGTCGGCTGGCTGCATGAACGCGGAGGGGAGTTCGGTGTTTGTGTGGGGAGGAGGAGGAGGAGGGGGGGGGGGCACAACAGGTGTTACATGAGCTGAGGGAGTCGCATATTGTGAAAAAGGTCATTCCCTGTTTCCTGCATGACATGAGGCAGAGAACCGAGGGTAAAATCATCCTGACGTGTTCAAGCAGTAATCATCACGTGTTCTTTCTCATCGTCTGTTTCCTCTTCTTTATATTCTCACTCACTTTGTCTCTTTCTCGGTCAAATGAACAACAATAATGGGTCGAACGAGTAATTAAAGCTGACGAAAAAACTCCAAACTACCTTTGCTACCTTGACGTTTCTCACACAAAGGGTCTGGCGACTAATTCATTTATTTTCATTAAGGATTAGTATTTCCACTTACCTGTTTAGTCTGAACATTAAAATAATGAGTTTCCGAGACTCCAGGCTCATGGCACCAGATTAAGGCTGCAAAATGTGATTATTTTTTAATGTTGATAAATTTGTAAAAGGCACTATCGTCTGGTAATGTCATTGTTACCCGTTGTTTTCACCCCTGTCAGTTTGTTTCTATTGCAAGCAAGATTATGCCGAAACTACCGGATGGATTACCGTGAAACTTGTGTGAAAGAATGTGGTTTGTTCCAGGAATGAAATCATGAAATGTTGTTCTGCATCAAGAACAGGATCCACTTTCTTTTACACTTTGATATAGGGGGTGTTTCTTTTGTTTTTGACATTTTCACGGAACTTGATTTAAAAAAAATCGTGTGTGGCGCTTGATTGAATTTAAGGAGGACGATCGGTCGTGGCGTTCTCCTTCTAAAATTCTAAAAAGAAAGAAAAACAGCCAATTCACTTTTTCTGAAAAGCTGAGAAAATTGGAATTCAAAACACAATAAAGACATGAAATTGGTTTACCGAACTTCTTATCCAAATCTGCACAATTACAACTACAAATATCTGCTTTGTTATCGGCTTTCAATTTTAAATCACACTTTTTGTAATAACACCACAAGGTTTTTCTACGTGAGTCAAAATCATTCAAAATGAAAATAATTTCTTCTTTTGTAAATCAGCTCCAATCACAGCGTTAAGCTGCTTTTACCAACTGGCAACACCCACACTCCTCACAGGTGTAAACACTGGGTGCTTCTTTTTTCGTGCTCACAAACAAAGATTTTAACGATTTTTTAGGAATTTCTCCTGACAGTAAAAACTAGTTAGATAGATAGACGTTTTTCACGAAGCACAACAGCTCCTAAGGTGAAAAAAGTGTTGAGAGTAAGGCTTTTAAAAAGCTTAAGTGTTTCTTAAACAAGACATTATTAAGTTATAATTTTGCCAGCAGTGTCGTGTGAGTGCTCCAGACCTTGCAGAAGAAACGTGTGTGCTCCTCGCTGCTCACAACCACAGGGGCTGAGACGTTAATCTGCGGCACTGTTCCCTCGCACCTGACTCTTTACTGGAGCTGCAACACAGAGACGGGATGCTCCTCTTGAAACTGTTTTACACTCACCAACTATTTGAGCAAACAGTAAACACCGGTCGTCTGTCCAGCTCAGTTTGCTTGTTTAAGTTTCGACTAACAACAACCAACACATTTACTCATAAAGACTCGCCTGCAATCACAGAAAATGACAAAAGCTGCATTTATTTGTTTTAATCCAATAGATTAAGAACTAAAGTGATCAGCATAGTAAATACATGTAAGTTAATTAATAAAAGAAGATAGAATAAGTACGTCTGATGATTTATAATACAATTAATGTTCATTACATAGAATATGCTGTTCATAATTACACCATATGCCCTAAGTAGAGACCAAATTATGTATTAAGGCCTGTTGTTGTATAATAGCAGCAAGTCAATAGTACACATGAAGAATAATAAGAGAAAAAGTAATAAATACCAAGACGTGCAATATAAACATAAGATAATATGAAAATCGGAGACATACAAACAATACAGAAATGTAAAAATAGCAGTAATATGATTAAAGTCTGACGGCAGCAAATGACATAGTCTCAAACATGTTGTGAATGCAGCCCCAGATCTTAGGCACAAACAGAGCCCCAGGTGATTTCTGCTGTTGTCGAGGGAACTGGAGGTCAGCGATGACACAAGAGCTGGGGGTCAAGGAGAGTAAGAAGAGGAGCCTGAAGACGAAGGACAGTTTTCTCAGATGAGATCACAGCCATTGTGAGAGTATAGGGAGAGGCTGGGCAGAGATGTCCACGCAACCTGAGCTGCTACATGCCTGCATCTATCATCCGGACATTTAGAAATAAGAGCTGGTAAATTACCTGCTATCTGCACTATGCTACTGCTCTTTATGCCTCCCACGATCTATTGATCTAAACCTCCCACCATATCCAGCAATCTGAGACCCAATTAAGGTTTTTTTCCTGCTGTGGATGGAAGGAGTACGACCACCTCCTCCTCATCTCCAGGCCACGGAGCATGCATGAGGAGATTTGGGCACTTGTGGTGGCTGGAGTCCTCTGTAAGATTATTTTTGTTATGTTTGGCCCATAGGAAAAACACACTGCTTGTGATGTAGATGAGATGATGCAGACTGGACAGAGAGGCAGGATACAGGGTTTAGAAGTTATTTAGTCGCTGGAAAGACCAATTCATATGATGCTGTGGGTCTTTTTTGATGCAAAATGCAGGGTTTTGCATTTTGTGTTTGGTGGTTTTGCAGTTTTTAAGAGTGTGTTTAGATTTTTGAGAAAACGAAAGTAGTTGACAATTGATTTTGGAATGACAAAAAGAATAGTCATCGCAGCTCTACATCAAATTGCAGCTGTTGTCCAACCATCAAAACCCAAATATATTCAATGCACAATGACATAAAACACACGGAGACACAGAAGAAAAGCAAATCATCACTTTTGAGGAGCTGAAACTTTGGTGTTCTTTCCTTAAAATGGCTCAAATCATGAATATATTATTTAAGTGGTTGACAATTGATCGCTTCAGTAATTCACATGTGTCAAGTTATGTGATGGAAGTCGAGTTGACTTTCCAAAAGAGAAGGACACACTTCATGACAGGAAATACAGGTTTCATCTTGAGGGAAGTATTTCCACACCACCATCATTTGGCTTTTCTGAGGGCGACCATTGTAAATGGCCCTGTGGCTACAAACAGCTGTTTTTCAGATTTTCTTTCAAATCCCGAGGTTGAGCCTTGACGGCAATCAACGTCTCAGCACTGCACTTTTCAACGTTACTCTATCGGAACAGAAACTGACATTCACAATCCAACAGTAAACAGTTTTCATGATCGATACTTAAAACCAAGAGAGCATCCGTGGAGAAGTCAGGTGTATTATGTGAGTCGGGAACAGACGTGTACCGTTCACAATGGGGAAAAAAGTGCCATAAGAGGTTTTTTTTTTGTAACCTAGCAACAATAAGCGCTGTAAAAAAAAAAAAGGAGGTCATGGTCGCTTCCAGTGTTCAACAACCACTGTGCAACATCTTATACACACAAACACGATGAACCGTAAAAAACTAACCATTTAAAAAAACACGATCACTCATATTTAAATTGGTGAAAATCACAGCTTCATCGATGTCCTCCTTGTTTTTATTGTCTGTCTCTCTCCTGCAACACCTGGATAATCACTCACACTCAGACCTAACTGTATAATGCAAAGCTACGTGCACTTACACATGCATGCACACAGCGATGGCCTTGTAATTAAACCTGTTTTCCTCCCGGGTCCTACAGTGCATCTTATTTCTTTGTTTCGTGGATGTGGTTGCGTTATTGTGGAAACCTGCTGAGTGGCTGTCCAGCTGTGGTTGGCTCTTCTTTCTCTCTTTCTCTCTTGCTCTCCTTCTTTCTCCTTCTCTCCTCACTGCTCACCACACTTGGTTTCTCACCTTTCCCTCAGCAGTGCTTCATTATCTCGTGTGTTTAAATATCCTCTTTCTGCAGCGTTCTGCCTTAATTGCTTCTTACTGATTCCAACTCGGACGATTCGCCTCCGTTTCCCCCTTCACGTAGCGTTCCTCCACCTGACCTCTGCAACTGTTACTTGTGTGTTCGTCATTCGCCGCTCATTAGATATCGGAGGCATAGTTTATACAATTCATGCGCAGCAAATGAAAAGACAGAAGACGGACAGGAGGATGACAGTGGACGAGAAAATGGTTGAAGTGATGGGACAGTGATGATGGGATAAGGAAAATGCGAATGAGGTAAACAAGCATGAAAGACCTAGCGTCAGATGCAGGAGTTGAAACAGGACAGTGAGAGGAAGAGGAAGCAGACTTTGTGGAAAGCTCAACTGTCTACTCAAGCTGGGAGTGGATAATTACTCCTTTATGGTTCCTTGGGGATGAATAAATGCAATAAGTGCAGGTACTGATTATAAAAATAGTGTTTAGAACAGCTAGTTTTTACGCGGCCGTGGGTTGAATGAGTTTGCAGATGTGAACGTCTTTTAACAGCTGCGGTGACCCACGTTAAACCGATCTCAAGCTAGGATGCGTCGGGTCAACTTGACTGGACGGTTTAGTGACCGAGATTCCCTCACTGTCAGTTCCAACTGCAGCACAAAGCCAGACCTTCACTTCACTGCAAACTTCTAAAAGATGTCTGAGGAAATGTTTTTTTCTCATCTTCAATCGCAACTTGATTTGAAACCATGCAGACTGTGTTTAAAGCTGGATGAGGCCGTATCATCTTGATTGCTACACGATGGCTGGCTGCAGTTTTTGGCTTTAAACCCCCATCTCCTCCATGTTAGCGAATGGGACATGCACTAAATTAAATAGTCGTGTCAGTACACTCAAAGATTAATCTAACATTTCAATTAGTTCCTGTCACACTGATGTTTGTTCAAGTGCTTATTTTCCCAGTAAGTTTGTTTTTTAATTAGTCATTCGATGCTGTAAAAAGGAAACGTCATGTTTGACAGCTGAGACTGACTCGCAATTGGTCGAGTGTGTGTATCAGTCTCACTTCAACACCCCGGCTCCACTGCACAGCCACGAACAGGCAGACTCTGTTTTTAAATGACATATAAAGCTCAACATGGTGGCGCCGTCAAAAGGTTTGATTCAGCTTCACTCATGTACGATGAGAGGAAGTGGAGACACGTTGTCCATCTTCAAAACAAATACATAGAAGTCGGGCCTTTATTTCTATTTTGTAGTTTAACAGGGTCTGTTTGTTTTATCATATTTTATTAACTCATCTCTGTTTTCACTTACGCTCACATTTTAATATGCTGTTGATTGTATTTGTTGTTATTGCAAACAAAACAACGTCTCTACCTGTGTCTGTTCGTCCTAAAAAAACATCAGGACAATTTAAAGTTCCACTACATTAATCCCATCGCAGCATACTAATCACTTCACTGTTCCCTTTTTCTTTCCTCCTTCATTCAATATTTTAAACTCTACCTCTTCTACCTCTGACGTGTGTCTAGCTCTACATTCACTAACTGTTCAGAAACATCCTCCATAAGCCGCCAGTGAGCGACAGAACTCATCCAGTTGACTAGCGAGTTGATAAGGAAGTACATAGCTGCATTACACATAACCTACTCAGGAGAATAGTCCCTGCTATACTTGACACGACAGATAAATGGCAAGAGAGCGGCGTGTGCGTGCGCTTGTGTGTGTGTGTGTGTGTGTGTGTGTGTGTGTGTGTGTGAGTGTTTGTGTGTTTGACGGTTTCTGGAGGTTAATATACGCCTGGTGTAACGAGAGGGAAATTGCTTTATGCCGCTAAGCCCTCGGGCAAGAACATCACAGTTATGATGAACAAGAGTTTTACAAAGCCTTCACTTAAGAGGCTGCCCCACACACACACACACACACACACACACACACACACACACACACACACACACACACACACACACACACACACACACACACACACACACACACACACACACACACAGCCTGTATTCTCATGATATCCACAAACACATGCACATGATGCAGGTATACGTGTACAGGAGCATTACCCTCTATCATTTTGTATTCGATGAGTGTGCCTTTGCTACGAGTGTGTGTGTGTGTGTGTGTGTGCGTGTGTGCGTGTGCGTGTGCGTGTGTGCGTGTGTGTGTGTGTGTGTGTCTGTGCGCGTGTGTTTGAGTGTCACTGTATGAGTGGAGCTGTCATGGAGCAGATTGTCCTATCTCTCATCATGGCATGGTCGTGGGGTCAGTGGGAAGGGAGGGTGGTTGTGGGCGGCTTGATGTCTTTGCTGATATAAAACCCTGTCAACTGGAGACAGGACCTGTCACTGCGCCCGAGCGTGTGCATGTGTGTATACAGCGCATGTGTGTGTGAGACAAAGTGCCTGCGTCTGTCAGGCAGTCAGGACTGTGAGGACCTGATTGAAAGCAGTCTAAAAGGTCAAAGTCATGAGTCAGATCAAAGCACTGAGAAGTATCTGTTTAGTGATTGAGGTTCGGCCATAAAGAAGTGCCTGAAAAGACACACACACACACACACACACACACACACACACACACACACACACACACACACAAACACACAGTCACACGCAGGTGTACACACACACTCACAAACACATTTCAGCCATAGAATCAGGGACAATGCTGTAATTCAGTGTAACAATAACGAATGTTCCAATTAGTCTGTACTCGACAATACATCCTCTCGGTACAGCTTTTACAACTGAGCGTGTGTGTGTGTTTGTGTGTGGGTTTTTGTGAGTGGTTAAGTGTGTGTGTGTGTGAGAGATGCGTTTCTACTGTACCATTTATCTCTGTCTTGCCTGCACTCCAGCATTCACAGTCAGATTGCACCTTATTACCTGTCTCTGCTCTGCGGTCCCGAGGGGCGGCCGAGGGATATTGTTGCTCAGGGAGCTGCCTTGTGTGTGTAGGTCAGAGCGGCTCTGGCCTTCTGACGCTGAGGGGGCCACAGGAGCGCCGCCTCCAGCTGGATCGGTCATCGCCAAAAGAATTCAATTCATTTTTCTGACTCTAAGCTGTTTTACGATAGTTGATTTGTCGGACAGACATTTCTATCAACTTCTGGGGTGAGTCTTTTAAATGAAATATTGAAAATCGTGTCAATACTGTTCCACTCGTATTTTCTTTAAAAAATAAACCCTAACATACAAAGCGGTAGTGGCACAGAATTGGAAAACAAAAGCTGCTGGTTTATTTTAAATACTGTTATAAGGAAGTCAGCTTTCCTGCAGCTCTACGGAATGTGTGCACTTTTCAGAACAACTTCCAAGTGAAGAGAAATTAATGCAAGATATCACCAAATAGGGTCCAAATATGAGTTCAGTAAACAAACTTTATGCAATACTTGTTTTTAATTGGGCCGTCGATCCAGTACCTGATCTACTGTATAGCTGTACTTTGACAATGGTAGAGTTTCACACCTTTCAATTTACCGAAAAGACCTTCTGACCTCTGCCTCTCGATCCTCTCGCCAGCCGGCCTTTAAGAGGGAATAGTTGGCTGACATTTTGTGCAAAAAAAAAAAAATGTTTTGAGGCGCTGAATTTGTCAGCTCCATATGTGAAATGGAAATGTTGTCCCTGTCACCATAGCTATGCCTTTAGCACCCACACAACCCTGGAGTGATTGTGACATTCTTGCTCTATATGCCACCATCTGCTGAAAATATCCCACAAGAGATAAATGTTTGCTAAAAGTTTTAGCCCTGCAGAGGTCGTGTGACACCGTCTGCTCTGCTAAGCCACCTTTTTTTGGGGGGGGGGGGTGAAGACAAGGTTGCATGTCATTTATGTTTTTTAACCTCATCACATCTAAAATACTGTAAATTGGGCATTAAACATCTTATCTGGGCAAGTTAGCCCTCTGCGGAAAAAAGAAAGTTGCCAGTGTCATGCAGACTATTCAGGGTTATATCAGGATATCTTCTCTTCACTCAATATAAGATGTCTGAGGGATCTGTTATGATTTTTAAATTTCTACTCCCTCACTTTCAGAGCTATTAAATTAAACGGATCAAAGGGGGAAACTTCACTGTCCGTCACAATCTGAAATTATAGTTCATTATGTAAATCGCATCAGATTGAAATGACGATATAAGAGCTGGGGCCGTACACTCCGGTTCATCCGGTTGATTGGTTGGTCGATATTCTCTCCTCTGCGATTGGACAGACAATCACTAGTGTTGCCTTCATAAGGAGGAAAGAGCTGCAGCTACAGCCTTCAAGGATTAATCCATTATTTTCAGTGTTAGACTACCAATGAAGCCCCATTCATGCTTTGGCGCTGTAGCCTACGCGTAGATGTGAACCCAACGCCGTACCCTGACGTGCACCTCCTCAAAGGTTTAACTACCTGTCAATGTTAATCATCAATGTTATTTCCAGCGACCTGGGTTCTCAATTCATATAAGAGAAACTAACAAGCCACGTGTGTGTGTGTGTGTGACATTGGGAGAGAGACGGAGTTATCTCAAGACAGGTTACCCGTCTCCAATTAACCATTACGCAAAGAAATCCCACTCAGACACTGGGAGGACATACATACTCAAGACAGAAATGCCCCAGCTAAGAACCTTCTTGCTGAGGTTCAAATCCTTCTTCACAGTTAAAAGGCTCTTGACAGTGCTCTCCACCCCTGTGCGCCCCCCCCCCCCCCATTAACACAAGCAATAACTTTTTTTTTTATGACTTTTAACTCGTCTGGTGAGGTAGAAGTAAATTCCTCTTTCACTTTGCCCTTCAAAAAAAATCCTGGACAATTCTGTCTTTTTATATAACGCTTTTCAGTTCTTGTAAGGCAACCTCTAAAACACACGAGGAACATATAGAGGATGCTATATAGTTATTTTAGGCATGTTAATGAGGAGGTATGCATTCATTATGACTGCTTAGGATACATAACATTTAATATTCACTTGTTTCCAAGACGTAAGCCTATTTGCTCAAGCACACCTTGTGAAGAAGATCATCACAACTGTTAGAATACAAACCCATTTAAAAAACGTTTTGTACTTATTCCCTTCATCCAGAAGATTAGTCTGTAAGTGTTATATTTCTTTAATGATGAGCTTTTGCTCAAATAGAAACATTTTCATACAAGGCCAGTCTGGTTCTATTGGAGCGTTTTTCCCTCTTGTATCAATTCTTTGGACTTTCACCAAAAGCCTGTACGGCGTGTTCAGTCTCAAGGAGGTTAAAGTATTTAACTAATAGAATGGGAGAATTTATTGCGCCTAACGTACAGTGTTTTGAATCCTGCTCCAGGCGTTGTTGATCGGTTTTAATATGCAAGAAAAACCTCCCGAGCCAATAGTTGCTCTGTTCTCCGCAGCGAGGAGACTGCTGTAGAGCCGCAGCCAGGGAGAGACACTGCAGAGCGGGGGGGACGAGCTGCCAGAGCCCCCCTGCTGATTAGCTTGATTAATTAGACCTCGACTTTATCAAAGTGATATTTGGAGTTTGTATGCAAAGAGGCCCCCAGTAATGATAGCGGTTGTATTTGTGCTGTCATTGTGCCTGTTTGTTTCTCTCTCCCTCATGAATAAACATTCACTGTTTATTCCTGCCTCAATCCAATAACCCCTATAATACAGATTTACTTTTTAAAAATAAGATAAAGCTGCTTTTTTTTAAAGTAATAATTTCCTTTTTAAGTCTTGATTTGTCAACGTCACCACTCAACAAAATCAATGTCACTCTCAGTCGTGCAGCTTCCAGGTTGTTTGCTTTATAGACGGGAGTTTTGGACGTCACAACCAGAAGGAGAGACTTCCTCTTCAATGTATGGCTCGGCAGCCTGGGCCCGAGCTGGAGGTGTCAACGTGCCAGACACTAAAACAGTAAAAATGTTCTGGACATTTTTTACTCTCACCATAAATTCTCTCGTAGAATCCGCAGCAGAGAAGGAGCTGGAGAGAGAAGGGCTGAGGTTACGAGAGGGAATGACAGGTGAAGGTGAAGACGGACTAGATTATGATAAATATCTTGCAGTTTAGGCTGAGCTCTTATATCTTTGTTCCCTTTTTTTTTTTTTTTTTATGGCCACAATATCTTAGCTTCCGTGTTTCCTCTCCAATCCGAGGAAAGCTTTTTTTCCAAAAAACGGTATCGTCACACACAAACCACAACACACACACATGCAGCGTTGTTGTGTGTCTGTGTTCGTTTATGAAGTTTGTTTATCATGCGTGCCGATAAGCCTTTGAGACAGACTGGCAGATGGGCTGCGTGTGAAATTACTTTTGCTTTTGCTTTCCAATAACTTTGTATAATATCTCCCATTTCTCTTCTTCGTTTTGCCTTACACTCGCAAACATTGCTTCTCTTTCGAATACACACACACACACACACTCGATTACTCTCTCACCCAGACACATATCGCTTTACTCCCTCACCCTTTATGTTCGATCCATCTCCCCCCTGTCTCTCCCCACCGGCAGCCAATAGTGGAGCTCACGGTGTTAAGGCCATTTTCTGTGAATCGGAGCGTTGTTGTGTCTTTGTCATTAGCTATTCATGAGCTCTCCCGGCTCAGGTCTGTACACCTGGATCGGCGCGTTCAGGTGATGCGGTGGCTGACTGAATGTGGATTAACGAGAGTGCCACGTTTCATGCAGGCGTGTGTTGTCACCGCGAGAGCGACAGAGGCAGAGGGAGATCGAGTAGCTGCTTATCTCATCAACAGACTAAAGGAGAAGCAGGTCCTGACTTGCACCAATTTGTTCGGTACGGCTGAAACTGAAGATAGATTAGCTGCATCTGAGGAAATGTGTTTCCTCATTTGATCATTTGATCCCGAGAAACAACAACACAAGAGCAGGAGCCGTGTCACTTGTTGATGTTTTTATTTATTCTTTAAACCAATGCCGTGCATATGCAGTATTTCTCCGTGCTAGCCCTCTGTCATCACACCCGTAAAGGCAGATATAAATAATGAAAGGAAAAGAAATCAAGAAAGATAGGGGGAGTGAAATGAAGGAGCAAGTGAATAAAAGTGCTGACTGCATGGTGATGGCGAAGGGGGGGTGGCAGGCGGGAGGGGGTGATGGAACACTTCATCATCGGCCACTGTGCTAAGTGACAGCACGGGCGCTCAAGACTGAGACAGAGGGGAAGGCAAGAGGTTGAGAGGGAGAAGACGGGGCGGCGAGCGGGGGAGTGAAACCGAAGAAATGGAGGAGCCAGAACGGGAGGAAGTGAAGAGAAGTGAAGAGAAGTGAGAGGGAACTGACTTGTCACCTGAAATCACCCCCCGTCCTTTTAATCTGTCGTCCGACTGTAAAGGACGAGGAAGACCTGAGACTGCTCGCTCTGTCCCTATATATCTCCTGTCCCTTACACACTTTAAATCCACAAGCTCATATCCAGACTCCTCAGGTACCTGCATGATTTACAGCAGTGCTTTGCTCTAGCTGCACACACACGCACACACACACACCCTTACACACATGCACACACATCTCACCACATTGACTTACAAATTGCAAGAAGACTCTGGGAGATGAAACTCTGAACTTCGAATTCCTGACTAGCTTTGAAGTTTTTCCAACATCTCTCCCTCTCTTTCGCCCCCTCTCATGTCCCTTTAGCCAGAACTTGTGTGTTTGAGAGGGGGCTTCGTTTCTGCTGCTCTCCACGGGAAAAGCCTTTGTAATGTTTTTTTTTTTTCTTCTTAAAAACTCCCTTTTCATGTTCCAGAGGTCTCTTACATGGCAATTTAACATTGTGACCCTTTCCTCTGTGTCTTTTTGTATTGTGTGTATTTATTTGAGATGCTCGTGTGTGTGTGTGTGTGTGTATTGATGTATCTCTTAGTTTCCCAAGCATCTTTAATTGTCTTAATCTTTTATCCCAATGGGGAGAGACAGTAATGATGAGCCAGACATATTTCCATGTCAGTAGATCTGTGGTCACGGTGCTTAAAAAGCTGCTTTACACAATAAAATGCTTTTGGAGTAATTACCTTCTCCAAGGAGGTAATTTTGTCATCGTTGTTTGTTTGTCTGTTTTATTATCGGCTGAATTACTCAAAAAATAATACACAGATTTTCATTAAATTTCATGAAGGGGTGGGCCATGAACCCATGAGAAACCCATTATATTTTGGAGTGGATCTGGATTAACGCTCTTCAATATGGTTAGATAGGGTATTGACCATGGTGAAGGAAGGTCTGCCATCTCCTCCAGCCAGCGCCTCTAGTTTGTATTGTAACTTATTCAAAAGCATTTTTAATATATTAATATTATAGATGTATTTATAATTTACGAATAGCATTAAATCATTATCCAATGTCAAGAGTATTGAGAAGTATTTGGAGAAGTGTATAAAATAACTTTCGGTAATCATATTCGGTTTGTTTTATTGCAGGCAAATGATTCACTAACTCATCCACACACATACACACACACACACACACACACACACACACACACACACACACACACACACACACACACACACACACACACACACACACACACACACACACACACACACACACACACACACACACACACACACACACACACAGATCTGCCCTGACATTAATTCAGGTTACGCAGAGTTTGAATGAGTCGTCCTGTCTCTTTGCATTATGTGCCGATGACTGTTTCCATGTCTGTCTGAGTGCGGGCATTGATAAAATGTTCCTCTTTGTTTCCTCTTGAGCCTGAATCAGCTCATTTATCCCTGAAATGTTTGTTTCCCCCTCTGGAATTTACCCCAGCAGGTTGTGTGTGTTTCAGTCTGAGTCTTGTAGTGATCACGAGTCCTGTAACCTGCAGTTTTCTTGCAGACACCAGAACGATAAGGCCACTGGAAGCATGCCCGCTGTTAAAAAGATTTCAGTCTTGCATCATCCTTCCACCCTGCTTATTAAACTAGGACGACTACTGCTATTAATGACTTATCGGCAAATATAGGCAAGAAGTATACCTGCAAACAAGCGTAGCTCAAAGTTTTCCCCCAAAGATTATTTGTGACATCAAGATGATTAAAGTTATTTTGAACCACCGTCTCTTTCGACCACCCTCGCAGACGCCTCTCAAAATTTTCACCCAAAAGAAATCTAAAAATAACAAGGAAAGGAAATGCGGAGAAATTGAGGAGCCAAACAATGAGCACGTAAGCCTCAAACACTTTCTCTGGCTTTGCTTTCTGAGTCATTATCACTTGTTTTCTATTACTGGAAACATCTGTGCAGGTATAAGTACATCTGACCTTCTGCGTGTGTGTGTATAAGCTCTCGCACATGTGCCTAAACATGTACATAGTGCGTGGATGTAAACAAGCAGGGAAAGAAAGTCATATTGTATCTCGTCAAGGACATTTGTCAGTGTTATTGAATTAATTTAAGTCTGTAAGAAGAATGCTCACTGAGCTGGAGTCTGCCCTTCAAATGGTGTGTCACCGAGCTATCCCTGTCTGATGAGGGAGGGAGCGAGGGAGCGAGGGAGGGAGGGAGCGAGGGAGCGAGGGAGGAAAGTTGAACGAGGGAGACAAGGAAGACGGTGGTGTTTGTTGCAGTTGGCGGCAGATGTTGTCACCGTGGAAAGAAGGAAGTAGTGGAAGTAAACATCCACATTTGCACACACACACAGTACCTGCACAGAGCATATGGACTCATGCACAGTCAGGCACAAGCACGATATGCACACTCACACACACAAACACACACACACTCACACACACACACGCACACACACGCACATACTCGCACACACACACACACACACACACACACACACACACACACACACACACACACACACACACACACACACACACACACTGAAGCTTCTCCCACATCTTCGACAACAACAAATTAGTTAAAATGTATGAAGACAGGGGCAGAGGGACAAAGACAGTGAATAAGTTATTGAGAGAAGCAGGTCGGGGGAAGTGGAACTTGTGAAGCTATTGTGTTTTTGTTGCTTTTTTTTTTCTTCTGGCGCCCACACGGGTAAATAGGTATGTGGCATCGCCAGAGGACATAACATGCACTCCTTTTAAATAGAGAGCTACGCTTCACTTCTGCTGAAAATCAATGCTACAGGGCAGAGTTGAAAAGGGGATAAAGGTGAGTGTGGGGTGAGGATGGTGGAGGAGGAGACCGATGAAGGCAGATTTGATAAAAGACCGGAGAGAGAGAGAGATGAAACAGTGAGGACCGTGAGACAAAGTTCAGAGTGTGCGGCGGAAGACGGACGCTGGAGACAGGCTGCCGGTTCATGCCTGAATTTTTCTGGCACCCGTATAAATGCAGCAGAGCATAAATTACTCATCGACAGCACCGACGTCAGAGTTTCCCCTGAAGGGCTCGATTCATAGTCCTCAGATGAATTTCCTTTGTGTGGTGACGTCAGTGGGGAAACAAGTGTCTTTTCAGGTGTGAATAACGCTTTGCTGTTTGTGGAAACCAGTTCTAAATTAAACATTACTCACGTCTGCTTACAATGATCCCATTCATACTAGTGGTGTATTTTAAACTAATGTGGATTTCCACTGGACAACCTCAGTTAAACCTTTGGAAAGTACATGCGATCTGTTGAGGTCACTCAGCGTCGGCGTGAGAGTCACATGAATGTAATTAGGAAGAGGTGGGAAACTTCTCGGTGTGAGGACGGCATCGCAAGTAGCCGGTTCCCCTTAAATATTTAGACTACCAGTTCAAAATGCCCAGGGGGGGAAGACGCCGTCGGAATGTGGAGTCTTTTCCCCGTGTGATGTGAACCTCAGCGCTCACATGTGACCTCGCTGGTGACTCACATGACACTTGGTGTGAATGTCTCACAGAGGGGTTTAAATGGGGGCACGCGTTTTAACTTCATTAGTATAATAAAAAGGGGAAATTATCATTTTAATGAATACAGCAAACATGACCTTATTGTTAAGTGGAGAAAGTTTTACTCACTCTGGCTCTTTGCCCGTCCCTGTTGAATTTTATTTTTAGATCTTTTGAGCCTTTTGTGAGCAGAGCGCTGGTCACAGATGGAGCCTGAGGATCTCCGAAGTGATACTTGATTTAAAAAAAGGATGCTGCTGTTTTGAATGCTCCCTCTTCCATTCTTCCCACTCTGTACCCCCCCCCCCCCCCCCCCCCCCCCCTGCTCTTCACCCTTTCTGCTCACCTCCACTTCTTCACTCAGATGACCTTCTCCCTCTCCCATGTGCTCCCCCGGCTCCCTCCCCTCTGTACCTCTGTCTGGTCGGGGCGGCTGTCACGCTGATATCCTTGGTGCTGCGGTTTTGATCTCCGCCTTCAATAATGAATGAAAGGATACGATTCGTCAATCACTTCAAAAAACCGTGTAGCCCACAATGCCCAAGGTCAGGACAGTGGCAGCTGTCAGAGGGGATGATGGCTCGCTCAGACAGGTGTGTGGAGGGTGCCCCCGGTACATGAACCACACATATACACAAAGGAGAGCTTTGGTAAAGAAGGGGCTGAGGAAAATTAGATTAAACAGGGGAGGGAAATGAAAGGATTGGCTACTGTCTTTCGCCAAATGTGAGTAAAAATGAGTTTAACAATGAGCTTAATCCCCATTGAAAGGTGGCTGAAATATTTAAAACTCAAGACAAGAGACATGGTTAAAAGTACAAATAAATTGCACTCAACTCTTCCAAAGTCACATTTCCCTTCTGGATCCTGACTCAGAATTACGCTGTTCTATGATTGGCCGGTAAATATTTTCAGTTGACCAGGCATTGGCAGATAGACCAAGAAGTTGATTTTGGACCCTGGAAAGGAGGCGCACTTATGATCTGAGGTCCTCTGATGAAGACGACTTCTGAGGTCCTCTACTAAAGACTGGGACATGAGAAGAAGAAGGACAATACAATTATTGTAGTGACAGTCTGAGAGCTGGAGAAAAGAAGTGACAAGCTCACAGATGAAGAGAAGGAAGGACGGATATTAAGTGAAGTATGTTTCCTGAGGTCCACATAGACACATTCCTCTCTCAGTTTGTCTCGCTCTGTATATACAGGGCCCCGTTTAGTCGAGTGTGTTGAGAGAGCCTGAAGTCAGGTTATCACATGTCTGAATTCAGTCGAGTTTGTGAGATCTCATAGTATCAGTGTGGATCTGGGTCAACTGTGTGTGTGTGTGTGTGTCTGTGTTTGTGTGTGTGTGTGAAGCCCCGCGGCTACGATGTGAAGGTATTGTGGTAATCATGTCCGACAGGTTCAGGACCAGACTGGTATTGCCCCCAATCACCACTGCATGGTGGCACCACTGGCACACACACCACCACACACTGTATTCTAATATTATTGTTTTGGATCTGTCTCTGATGGCAGCGCTGACAGATCGGATTGATAAATGTTGTGTGTAAATACACGTCTGTTTATCTACCTGCAGAAGGACTTTTTGTTTTTAATGAGGGAGTGTGAAATGCTGAGGAAGGAGGCAGCGCGAGGGAGGCGCAGAGTCTGGGAGATAAAAACAAGGCGCACAGAGTAAAACAGAAGAATAATTATTGTCTGTGTGTGTTTGTCATTCAAAAGTATTGAGGTGTTTTCGGAAATCGCTTGTGTACACAACTTTCTTCAGAGGGAGAGGAGGCTGCCGTCTCAGCGGGAGGTATTTATTTCACTCCCATTCACCTCCTCTCTCCTCCTGTCCGCCTGTCTGCTCATCAGGAGATAGGAGCTGACAGTTTTGTGTGTGTGCGTGTGTGTTTGTGTGTCTGTTTCATTGTGTGTGTGTCCTAGCATATGCCCTGCAGTGTGGCCCACCTCTGAAAATGTCACTGATCACAGTCTCTTCCACCTGATTACCTCCATCCCCACCCGCCACTCCCCGTCCAGGATCTCCCTCCTCCACCCCCCCGATATCACCTCTCCATCTCCCACTACCCCTCTGCCCTATTTATTACACCATTTTCCTCCCCCATCCACAGCCCTGCACTTCAATGACCCCGTGCATTCACACCATAATTCTCTTCAAGACATGTAAGGTTGAGAGAGCGCGCAAGCACACACACACACACACACACACACACACACACACACACACACACACACACACACACACACACACACACACACACACACACAAACTTGCTCTGTTAGCGTACAGAATATTAAAACTTGATATTTTAACGTGTAGTCCGGGACACTCGCTGCATGTGCACACACAGACATTCACACAAAGTTAGATTGTCATTATGAAATTTCACAAAAAGCCTTACACTGATATTTAAACTGACAAAGTGACTGCTCAGTCACAGCTTTGGTTCCCAGACTTGCTCGGGTTAATATAATTACACACTGGCCAGTCACTGAGTGAGTATGGGCCAAATGGGAAAATGTCCAAAGTCAATATGATTAAGTATTAATTGTGCACACGTGTTTCTTTTCACCTACCACTGTCCCCGTGTCTAACACAACACAATGTGAACCCAGACTGCAAAAGTTGCAATCTGAACTTAACCTGCTCCCGAAATGGTTTTCACCTTGAAAAGCTTTTCACGTGGAGGCAAGATGAGATCCGACTATAACGGCACTTTCGCACGTACCTTGATTATTGTTGGTTCGTTGGCAGGGTGAAACACATTTTTGGATAGTTGGACATCATTAAACTACAGAAAGACTGTAACCTGCCAAACTGACGGGTGTCAGGCGGCTGCTGTTTAACAAACCAGTCAAAGTCAGTGTAGGTAGACACGCCTACATAGGTGATGATAACAGGAAGTGTAATACAAGGTCTTTAGTGCCCTCCCTAATTTGCAATGTGAAACCACAACTAACTAGATCAAATGTACAAGATGTAACAAGAACCTGAACCTTGGTTTAGACTTTAGAGAAGTTAACATAAGCAGTTCAAGCATTGTGACTTTTGACTCTGTGTCCAGGCTGTTCGCTTGTGTTTGCATGTACTGGTTTGAGGTTTTGTGTGGATTTGTGATAGTGAAGGCAACTTGTCTCCTGCTCCGGCATCTGACAATCAGCAGATCAGGATCAGTCATTCATCTGTCAGCTCTTCAGAGACAGCTGTCAGTCAAAGCTAGTGGAAACTATGATTGGAGCGGGCAAAGATGTTGCTCAGAGGAGGGAGCTGTGATTGGCTGTCTGAACAGGAAGAGCGGTTGGGGAGGGGGGGGAAGTTGTATTCAGTGAGACGCTTTGTTCTTGTAGGCAGGCTGACACTCAGTAGTCAATTAAAGCAGCTGCCGACTTGAAAAAAGCCACGAGACACAGATCAAAGTTCTGCAGTCACATCCTGTCCGCCCCACCCACCTGTCCAGGACTACACTTCAAGTCCAGTGCAGTTCGGTTCCCTGTGGACCCCCCCCCCACCCCCCCTATCTTACAGTTCAGCTGTGGCCTGTTGGGATCAGTGGGTGAGCTGCAGCCTCAGTGGGTGAGCATCAGAGCCACTTTGATTTCATCATCATCAAAGGCAGCAGGTGTTTTCTGCTTTCTGCTGCTATCAACTCCTGTGGTCACCAGATTCCTTCAGTTAGTTTGCTGTCTCGGGTGTGTGTGTGTGTGTGTGTGTCTGTGTGTGTGTGTGTGAAAAAGACAGAGCTGGTTATCAGTTGTGTGTAGAGCAACAGTCATTGGGAATGTTGGGCTGATTTTGAATTCATCAGAGTCGGAGCCAGCTGTCCACGGAGTAAATGTGAACAAAACGCTTGTTTTTCTGGATGGCATGAATGTTTTGACATATGTCATATGCAACACAATGTTGCTCCTAAGCTGTTCCTTTATTGCCAGGTATAATTTGCAAGACAAATGTCAATATAATTCATCACAATCAATTGTTTACCATCCAACATCGCGGAGGGACAGCCAGGATTACTTACTGCTGTTATGAATATCTACCTCTATTTAAAGGAGACATATTGTGTCTCTAATGTCTTTTAGTGTGTGTTTAGTCTGTGGTAAAGACGGCTCCTCTACTCCACAGAAAGTATTGCTCCTACAACACCTTGTTACTAGCTAGAAGAGCTAAATCTAAGTATTTCAGACAGAGGCTGAGAAGAGGAGGTGCAGCAAAACGCAGTTTGAGGAAAGTGACGTGTTTTGTGAACATTTTCAAGTAAAAACCCGAAGTCACTTTTCATCCGAGAGGGATCTTGAGTTCTGACTGACTGAGGTATTTAAAATCTGTGTCATTGGTGTCAGTTGGTTCATTCGTGCTTCTTGCTGTTGTTACGACAGCCGTTGGAGTTAGTCATCTGAGGCCATGTGTAAACAACCATCGTGTTTCGGGTCACATGAGGGCGAATGGTTGTTAAAACTCCTGGGATGGAAGGAAAGGACAGACAATTAAAATGATAAACCTGAATATAAGTGTGATATGTCTCCTTTACTGCAACAATCATGTGCCCATATGAACAATGAAACACTTTGTGCTTGTTTTTGCTCCCTCCCCCTGTTCAGACTTCAGACTATTGGGGTTGTTGTGCAAGTCAATGGGGACATAATCCATCGCCCCTTCTTTTGTGCAAAAATACATCCCAAAGTTCAGCAGAAGTTAATACAAGGCTTTGAGTGGGGGTGTCTTATTAGTCTCTTTCAGTATCTCTTTGTGTAACTAACCCTCAAGTGTGACTAAGCACGGAAACAGTGTCTGTAGAAACACAAAGAGGCTAACCGACTAACTCAGACTGCTGATGCCTAACATTACCCTCAGATGAACTTGTGATCGTATACAGTACTGTGCAAAGGTTTGAGGAGCTTCAGATGTTTTGACTTTATCCATCAAGCAAAACCACGAGGGAGCGAGAGTCATAAAGAATCAGAGTCACTCAAAGGTCTTCAACAACAGGAAGAGCTTTTCTCTGTTGTGTCTGTGATAAGTTCTCCAACATGGTGGGAACGACCTACCTGCCAAGTTCCTGGAAGTACTGTACGTTGGAGGATTGGTGCTGCTTTGAAAGCAAAGGGTGCTTATTGCAAATATTGATTTCATTCATGAATTTGGTGCTTATCGAACTTATGAAGTTATTTGATGAATACAAACTCTATTTTGTCATATTTTAAGCCATCCTCCTCTGACTTTAAGTGTCTGAAACTTTTGCACATAGAAAAGTTTGAGACACTTGTGTGAATCTATAATTCACATTACAAATCTATAATTCACATTTCAGCAGGACTGTGAATTCCGTCCCCATCACTTACATCCTAATCGTATCAGAAAAGGATCCTTGAATAAAAAATATGAAGAGGAGACACGAGGACTGATGGAGAAGGAGAACGAGGACTTTAACTTATTAAACATGTCAGTTTTCCAGAATATGGTTTTCAAAGAAAAGTTGAATTGAGGGTCACTTGACTTGGTCATAGATACATGAAGACATTTCTAGTCTCATCAAAGAGTCTTCTTCAGATGTGACCCAGGTATTTAAATCTTTGAGGTCGTTATCAAGGCCATTGGTGTCACTTGGTTAATTAGTGCTTCTGGCTGTTGTCAGTGGAGTCAGAGTATAGACGACCATGGTGTTTGGGGTCACATGAGGCCGACTGTCAATGGTTGTTAAAGCTCCTGAGATGGGACGACAGGACAGCAGAGGTGAGAGATAACTGGTGTTGTATAGACGTCTGTTGTGGGATGGTTTACACTCCTCCTTCAAACCATCTGTCCTCAGTATTTAAAATGGTTGTTTTCGACCGGAAGAGTTGGCAGTCCGGTGTAGAGCCATGCATTTCTTTAATGGTTGTTTAATTTCATTGATATATAGGTTTGTACTTCTCTAACTGCAGTGGACTGCATAAATTATCTTCTGGGTGTGTGTGTGTGTAGTGCATGTATTACCTTTTTGTCTTGGTGTCTGTTGCTGGGTTTGAAAAACACTGGGATGCAGAGCTCGTCCCAGATCCTCCAACGGTTTCTTAACTACTCCAGGCACGTACAGGGAATGACATGGCTGGACCAGACCTTAAAGGCTATTCTTTAAAGTCGCTGCAGCATTTTTCTTTATTAAGGTGATTTTAAACATGTCTGGAATCAGGACTGTCAGCATGACTTAACTGGAGAAATGTGAAAATGATTTCAAGACGAAAAACACATGAAGCAGAGTTGATTTACGATCCAGTTCATCAGCTTTCAGGTCAGAGCCACAGCTCACCTGGAATTCACCTCACTCCTGTGAAGTTCACTCACCTCCAGCTTTCTGTGCAGAGGTTAGAGATCCTGTTGTCTGTCTCTCAACTTCACCCCAAATAGTACATTTTCCCAGGTTTCTTAGTTCTGTCCTGTGCAAATTGCAGCATGACTGTTGTTGATGAATGTTGATGATGAATGGATTTTGAGGTTTCTTTATGAAATGATTTGGCTTCAGCTGTCATCCAGTTTGTTCGTTAATCCTTTTGCTTAGTTGTGCAATCTCTGCTTCCTTTCGATCTTCAAGACCAAAAACTGTGGATTGTGCGCTGAATACATATCTTGGTATAAATAGTCACAGTGTGTGTGTGTGTGTGTGTGTGTGTGTGGGGGGGGTGTCTAGTCGTTTTAGGTTGCAGGAATCGTACGTTTTTACAGCTTCAAGCAGCAAATATTCACCGACAGCATCAGAGTCAACATTTTAATAATAATACAAATTGACAATATAACCCGTAGAATGATGATAAATGAATTAAAACATATTAACAATTTAATAATTACAATAATATGTTTGAAAGAATATGACCATAGATTGCATAGAATGATAAGAATTCAAGTAAAGTAGATAATTTAAATAGAAATGGAGAAGCCTGTATCAAGAATGTCAGATAGTTATTGGTGATAAGTGAAAAGACGTAGAAAGGTGAAACAGCTGCTTTCCCTCATATCAGTGTGTTCCCTCGTTTTTCTTTCCGCTGCTGCTGGTCCTCCCATAAACCAGCAGCCGATAATTGCCAGCAATTTTTAACAATTTAAGATTTTTCACCTGACCTTTCTGAACTCTTCGATTGGGAAATAAAAACTTTATATTGTCCAATTCATTTTCTTTATTTTTTCCTGAAACCTTTTTTTTCGGACTCCTACCAACACATCTAAAAGTCGACTTATAATTCTCCTATTTGTGTGTCCAATCAAGTGTTTTTAAATGCCTGTTGAAACCAGTGCAGGCAGACTTATTAGATTATAAAGGAGTGGAACTCATTTGCACCCCATAATCAAATAGACTGCTGTTAGCACTGTGCAACTTTTACTCACTTATTCATAGAAAAATTACTGGTAATATAAGACTGATCTGGTTATTTTCTCCCCTGAAACTCATGCATCAAAAAGTCAGTGTTGGGATGAATGTGTACGTGAGAGAGTGAGACAGAGAGCCGGGCTGTCGGTAAATCAGTATTCATAGACTATCGCCAGATCTGCCAGCCCTGACTCACAGCAGGGGCTCGGCTCTATGAAGATAAAGTGATTTTTTGGGGAGTGAGTGACCCTAAATCTGACCTGAAAAACACACACGCACCCCCACTGTGCACGCACGTACACACCATCTTATCCAGCAATTAAGCAGGCACCGCTAGAGTGAGAACTCCACTTCAGTTTCATTCCCGCACTCTAAATGCTGTGAGATGCATTCACACGTCAGGGTTTTCTCTCTCATCTGAATGCTAACTGCTGAGGGTTATTGTTTGACCACCTATGCCAAACGGGCAAATTTCTAATTTCCAACAAGAAAATTAACACCTTCACCCGCGCTGTTGCTTCGTGACCTCATATCGAGCCAGGGAAAATTTCCCATCCTGACACAGCTGTTACTGTAATTTTAGGATTAATTTCAGGATGTTTAATGCAGCACAATGTAAGAATAATGATCCTTACTGGCCCATTTGTAAAGGACAAGTCATTTTGGGCCTAATGTCCAATAACTGTTAAAGCACAGAGAGATAGAGTGAAACAGAGAGGAGAGAGAGCGGGACGGTGGCGGACTATCAGCCCCTGAGCAGTGACCCTGCTCCTCTCCTCCTCCTGTCCTTTCATCATCTTCTCCTCGCTCCCTCCTCTATCACAGCCTTCATCTCTCCGGCAAATTGAATTCCTCCCCAGCATCTGCCTAAGCAGCTTCATGAGATGGGCCTGAGAGCAGAGGCTTGCACATGTCACAGCAGGGGGGAAGGAAAATAAAATAAAAAGTGCATTTGGGGGCACATGTAAGTACGTCTGCGTCGTGACTCTCCTTTCGCACTCGGAGGGCAATCTCTCTGTCAGGCAGCGGTACTTTGAGCTTCCACACACTTTGACAGAGATGGACTGAGGGGCAACAAGAGAAGAAGAACAAAGAGAGAGAGGGAGGGGTGGTGGTCTTGACAGACAGACAGGTGGCTGGATAGACAGGCAGATGAGAGGGAGAGACGGGCGAGGACGAGGGGAAGACTGTGGGGAAAGAGAGAGTGACGCGTTGACACTGATTGACGGAGAGACAGACGGCCGAGGAAGGAAGAGAGACCGATGACATCAATGAGTGAAACATGCTGTTAGCTGACCTTGTTCCTCTCGGATGTGGTGTTCTCCATCTTTGTCTGTATAGTTCCTAATGGACTCTCTCTAAAATGGAAAAGAAGGGATTAGAGGGAGCGGAGTGGGGGGGGGGCGGACAGGACATTTGGATTTGCACTGTGTGAAGGAAGTGGCAGAGGAGTGGGATGATACAAAATGTCCACTTCCTTTCTGTTTGTACAGTACACATGCACCTTATACACATTTCTAATTGAGGGTCATATCTGGTAAGCTGTTAAGACTGGGGCTCTGCTGCTCGCTCGCTCCCCTTCTCCCTCTCTCCCTCCCTCTCCCTCCTTCCCACACCGAGGCAGGCGGAGGTGAGTTATTGTGCTGGTCAGCAGTTTGACATTGGAGTCTGCATTGCCAGCCATCGTCTGTAGAAACGGAATATTCCAAATAAATCCTTATACTTGCATGCACACTCACACACCATCTCCCTCTGTCTCACACTTACACACACACACACACACACACACACACACACACACTTACCCTCACACTCACAGACCTGAGTATAAATCTATCATAGATGGAACACTTCCCTCTTGTGCAAGGAGCAGGCAGCTATCAATCTAGAAGGGGGGGAGAGGGGGGAGAGGGTGAGACAGTGGAGAGTGGAGAAAGAGGAGGGGAGAAGAAAAGGTGGCCCTGACACTTCCACAGGGACTGAGGAATAAGGAAGGGGGGAGCCGAGACAATGGAGACAAAATGAGAGGTGCAGGGGAGAGACAGAACTGCGAGAGCTGAAACGACAGGGTGGAGAGAAGATTGAGTTGACAGGAGAAGGAGAGCGAGAAAGAGGGAATGTTAAAGTTTGCCTGAAGAGTTATGGACCTGTCCGTACATACTGTCACAAGCAGATAAGCTTCGTCCCCTATAACCCGGCATGTGTGTGTGTGTGTATGTGTGTGTAAACGGTCGATGGGCTGAATAAATCTGTAACTTCCTTCACCTCACATCCCACATCCAGGTGCTGGGGTTTTGTTTGTTGTCTGGATCCCGGTCCCAACACATGTTGCCTGTCCTGCAGCTCGCTGCTGTGGACAGACATTGGGAGCTTGACGTCGTCGTGGTGAGCCAGGTCTGAGCACCGCAGCCAAGAGTTAAAGACTGGATGCTATTGTTTAGACAGCAGCCGCAGCTGAGCCCTGCAGCAAATGTGCATTGTGAAATACGGCAAGTGATTTCCACAGGGTTATCGTCAGGTTTAACACAGTGAGTCACTAAATAATACAATACAGTGCAATTTCAGCCGAGCATTAAGAAATAACACTTGATGTCTTTATAGAGACAAATAAGATGCAGAACCAGTGCAGATTACAGGAAACAGTTGTTGTTATTTGATCAATTCTACATCACATCTGAATATGATCTCAAAACATGTGGATTGAAAGTGACTGTGAACGACTGTTGACTTTTTTCCGTCGTGCAAAGCCTTAAAGTGCCAAAGTGCCATTTGATGCAGCGGCATGCGTGTGCGCGGCCAAGTAGTCACTGCCTGTCGTCCAGGGATTTGATAGAATTACTGTTTTTTTTTTAACTGCTGTTGCAGATCAACGCTGGTGGGAAGGATTTATTCGAAGCAGTGATGCACATCATCATGCAAATGCAGCCTGTGTGTGGTCTTACACCAAATGTCAACATTACTCATCCCATTGTTTACCATCAAACATAGCAAACCGAAGACAGTCAATCTGAATTATGGTTTTATGAATATCTACTTTCATTTAAGCAGACATTGTACTTTTTCAGCTTTTTATTGTGTGTTTTATAGGTTTTCTTGTGCATGTTCTGCAAAGTTTCAAATCCCCAAAGCTCCTGAAGCTCTTGAAACGCCTCGTCAGTTTTCTGGCCAATAGGGCCGGGGAATCACAATGTCCCACATCTACATAATGCATGCCTCGCTGCCAGTCCGGTTCGTCTGGTCACTTCCCAGAGTAAAGCCAAGTGAAGCGAGAGCGGAGGCCAACATTTCCTACACATGCTGGAAGTGTTTGACCAATTAGAACAGAGCGGGTCAGCTGGCCAATCAGAGCAGACTATGCTTTACCAGGAGGAGGGGCCTCAAAGACAGGAGCTAAAACCGAGTGTTTCAGACAAGAGGAACTGCAGCGATGGACAGTCTGAGCAAAGTGAGGTGTTTTCTTATCATTAGAGGATGAAACCTTTTCAAGTAGCAACACAAATTAAAATTATGCACCTGACTATGAGCAGAATATGTCTCCATCAATATCAAATCAGTGAAACAGACTTCAACCACAAGGAGGTAAACCCTCCAGATGTGTGTTGTGCCATAATGCATCAAACGTGATACCATAAAATGGTGTGCCTTTCGCCATTCAATAAATTTGGTTATCAAAATAGAAATATCAAATATTAATATTTTATTATTAATATTAATTAATAACTTTAATTCATTAAAGTTACCTCGGGGCACCACCCTTCAAAGGAAGGGAAAAGATAGCCAATTTATTGATTAAGTCTCATAAAGGTTCTAACTACAAATTTGGAACTCTGATTAACAATTAAATTAATAACTATAACCAAAATTACCATATAGATAGTTAGCTAAGTTGAAGGATATGGAGTTCTTGACAGTGTAGAGGTTGGCAAAATTCACTTATGCAACATTAATGAAAAAACATTTGTGAAAGAAAAACATTTATTATGAATATAATAAAGTATAAAAACACAAATTACTAACAGTCTAATTGCTAAACAAAGATAGGTATGTGTGTGTGTCTGTGTGAGTCAGCGTGTTTTCAAGATGGCGGCTGGCCAAATAGATAACACCCTCCCCCCCCTATTGGAATGTTTACGACCTGTAGAGCTAATGAAGTGAAGAGTTATGCGTGTGTCTGTGTGTGTGCCAAATTAGAGAAGGTTGCTAGATGTATGCAAGGAAGGACTGAAGAGCATAACTAGCATTAACTTCCTCAACAACTTGTAACCACAATATCACAACACAAATCAAACTTATAAACCACACAGAATCGAATAAACAGTCTTGCTTAGCCTAGTATAATTATTAAGCCCAGTTGTGTTACCCGTCCGTGGAAAGGGGAAAAAGGAAGTTGCTGTGCAGTTCGAAGTTTTGTGAAGTCTTCTGGCTGGTTGTGGCTCCCGCCTTAGTGATTATGTTGAGCTGTGTAGCTCAGTTGCTGGCTGAAGTTTGCGAGCAGGACATCGAGTCGCTGCTTGAAGGGTTGGTAGAGCTTGGAGTGCGAAGAGGTTTCCTTGGTGAGATGAGCTGGAAGCTGCACCTTTGTGCTCCTCTCGAAGAGTTGGATGGGAAGAGAAGATGTGAGCTGGAGGCTCGACAGCCTTCCCTCCTGTGGAAGGATTGTAGGAAGGGGCAGAAGAGACAGAAGAGGGGGAGACCTGGCCTTATATTGGCCCGGTGACCTCACAGGTCATGGGATCCAGAGTGACCAATGGGAGTTGAAACCTGTGTCCCTGGGGGGGGTTTCACACCTCGGTGTGATGTTGATGGCCCCTGGGAGACTGAGTCCTGGAGGGACATGCGGCTTCAGGCTTTTGATGGCCCCTGGTAGACTGAGTCCTGGAGGGACATGCGGCTTCAGGCTTTTGATGGCCCCTGGGAGACTGAGTCCTGGAGGGACATGCTGCTTCAGGCTTTTGATGGCCCCTGGCAGACTGAGTCCTTCAGGCTTTTGGCTGCACATATAGGCAGAGCTTTGGTCTCCCAAAACCCAGGTCCCAACATGTGTCTCATCAGACTTTGGTTCACACTGTCGCACTCACATCCCGTCTCTGGCACTTGAAGCTGCTGAGGGTGTAAATGAGATTGAGATAAGGTCAGGTTGCATGAACTCCAGTGTACACGTGCTGCCTGTAACCTTTTGCTAAAAAAGTCTTGACTCTGGATGTGAGGAGCAGGAGAAAGAACATATGAGGAAACACATTCTATTCAGTAACTTTTCTCTTTATTGTTGCTTTGATACCACATGTCTTTGGAAATTCTAAAATGAGTTTTCATATCTGCCTTGACATTCGCTAAATGGCACCCGCCAACGTTATTACAGAATTCAGTTCAAAACTAAACGCAAAAAAAAAAAAAATCAAGATAACTGATGTGAATGTTTTTCCAACTTCTCTTTGTGTGAAGAACAGAACATGAATATAACCTGTTTTGCTCCTTTTTTGTCGTGGATGAATGCAGCTGAACTTTTGCTGCAAGAATAAGAGAATTCAACTTTTTTCAAATAGCCAGAATAACATATTTTCCTTTCTCTGTCTCTGTTTGTCAGAGGTGGCTCCCTACCTTCGAGGGGGCGGAGCAGGGCAGCAGGTGGTGTTGGAGGGAAACAGGCTGGTGATGACCTGCCTGGCTGGAGGCAGCTGGCCTCTGCAGTACCGCTGGACTCTCAACAACAGCAACATCACCGACTGGACACAGCAGTACAGGTCAGTTAGCAGCGGCTGGCAGTGTGTGACTTTTTGTCGTGTATGCCTTTCTTTTCTCCAAGTGTGCGTCTGCCTTTTGGTCTGTGATCCTTTCTCCTGAGAGTCGTAGTTGTGTGATTCACTCCGTGGACGTAGACTCCAAGTCCTGGAGGTGAAGCCAATGTGGATGTGCCTCAGTTTCTATAGAAGTCTGTAAGAAAATGACTCTACTTCTCACAAACATCTTCCTAAATAGTTTATGGTCTCAATTCCTAGCTTCAATACAGCCTGATGTTCCTTTTGTAAATGCTCACAGGCCAATGGGTGACGTCACGGTGGATCTAGGTTAGACTCATGAGTTTGGATGCAAAGAGGCTTGTCTCTAAAACTCTCTGCAAGGAAGTTACAATAAACCAAAACATGCAAACAATTTATCTTTTTCCTAAAAATGCAACTCATCCTCTGGAGCCGCTCCAGGGTTGCGTCCGCAGCATCGGGATAAACAGCTGTGCCTGCTAGTGATGGACTGTGCTCGGAGAAGGTCACAGCGTTTAGGCTGTGGAACAAAAGTGAGATTAATAATTGCATTAGCATTATAAATATGTATATGGTCCGGGGAAAGAAGAGGAGAAGCAATCAATAAGTGAGCTTCTTTCTCTCCCTGCCTCTCTGCCTCTTTTCCTCCGCCACTCTCCCTCTGTCCCTTTGTGTGTTGGGTTCGGTACGAGCGAAGCAATCCCTCCCGGCAAAACTGCAGCTGTGAAACAAAATTGTTTTTCACATCATTCAGAAATACAGAGAATCCTGGGAATACATGCACAGTGAGGGAACGAGAGGTTGAGCCAGCATTTTGTAGGCAGTCGCCGGTTGAGCCAGGAGACGTTGTGTTGCTCTGGATTGCTCTCAGCGTTCTGGCTACTTCAGTTTGGTGAGGCCAGGGCTATACTGAATTGGCAGGGTGCTGTGAGTTTGAGAGAGAGTGTGTGTGTGTGTGTGTGTGTGTGTGTGTGTGTGTGTGTGTGTGTGTGTGTGTGTGTGTGTGTGAGACCATCTGGTATTTTAGGCCTGATTTTTGTAATATACCCATACATCATTCATATTGTTAAATTTTTTACTGTAAATTGATTGGAAGCAGACTAAGTAAGTAGAGTGGCGTCCTCTGCTAATATCAGTGTTGATATATTATATATATATATTGATATGTTCAGGCTAAGGTAGCTCATTGCCACTGGAGTGTGAGTGTGTGTGTGAATGGCTCCTTGTGACACACACTGGAATTACTTTTACACATATTTCTCAACAATTCTGTTCATACAAAGTCCATATTTTGTTCCTTTCCAAACTTCTTTATGATGTGATTTAATTTGTGTCCCCCTCTCATGTTGTTTGATGTACGGGAAGGTAAAGAATTCAGATGAGCAGAGCTGTAATTGCCAAACGATTTAACAGTTAGCTGATTGACGGAAAATGAATCTGCAATTACTTATATAATAATAATCATTACCTCAGTAATTTCTCAGTCATTTTTTTAAAGCAAACATGACAAATATTTGGTCTCAGCTGTGAGGATTTGATCGATGGCTTTCTTGCACATAATAATACACTGGATTTCAAACAGGACCACATGAGCTGAGTGAAGTCGACACAAGTGCTCTGTTCTGGGATCCTCCTGCTTTTCCATGAGTCGCCATGGAAAGTAAAGCAGGTAGAGCAGCAGCTAAAAGATCTCGGCACAGAGCAGGCGTCAGTGACACTGATTAGCTCCGATTCAGTATGAAAAGGAGGTGCTAGGGTGGAGGTGGCTTGTGGAGTCACTTTGCAGTGTAAGCAGGTAGAGTGGGCAGTTAAAGCAGCTACACTAAAACGTGCCGTATAAACTTTGCCGATCGAAATCGTAGGAGGGGATCAGCTGAGTCACCATAGTGATCTGCTGCTGTCAGCTGACATCCTGGATTGTGGCTGAACTTGACTTTGTGACCTGTCTGAACTTAAACCACATTTTAAACTAAGATTTCACATTTTAGAAAATTGTTGCAGCCTTAATGACTCAAATCAATAGAAACTTTAGCTTCAGTTCAGCTACAGTCGTCTGTCACTTTTCTCACTTAAGGTTCAGAATTAAAACCATCATTAAAAAAGTTAGACCTAAATAAACGAGGACGTTAATATTTGCATTGTCTTCAGGAACACGATTAACGAGGCTACTGTACTTATCTTTAACACTGTCGAACATTTAGAAGCTGACAAATAAAGTTATTTTACACAAAGAACACTTACTCTAGCTAATCCCCGTGTTAATTAAATGCTAACCTCATTGTGCTGGTAGAAATAAATTAACATACTCCACCTCCCTCCTCGTTCAATGCAGGCACAACACACATTGAAGTAAAAAGGAGTTAAACAATGACTCACACACAAATCATATATTCCACAGTCTGTCCTCCTATTATATTTAAAGCACAAGGTTCAATGTGCACTGGAAATGTCCACGTGTGTTGTTGTGATGTGATGAACACAGATTGATGTATAACGGAGGAGTTTGGTCAATTTGTGTTGAAACTGTCTTCCTGTAAAAAAAAAACCTGACTGAACTTGTTCTCGTCCTGAATCCCACAGGGAATCTTTACCCCCCCCATTCCGGGCTGAGACTGTGTCAAACTAATTTACTGAGAATTTATTGTATTGATTTCGCACCTGTCAGCACTGCACTTTGTGTTTAGTGGGATAAATAAAGAAAAAACAAACAACTTGTGAGAATTAAAAAAAAAATATATATATATATAGTGATATTAAAAGGGAATGGAACACAGAGAGAGAGAGAGAGAGAGAGAGAGAGAGAGAGAGAGAGAGAGAGAGAGAGAGAGAGCGAGAGAGAGAGAGAGAGAGAGATGCAGCGTTAGGCGGTGTCCAATATCAAAATCTGTTTCAGGATGAGAGGTGCCCTGCAATGTGTCACTCCTGATGCAAATGGAATTACGTGTGTGAGCCTTTTGATGTTGGGGTGTGTGTGTACTAGTGTGTGGTGTGTGTACGTTGGCAGCAGACGCCGACAGCCTGGGAGTTAAATACTTGGCTGTCCTGGTATTCATAATGAGCCCCAAAGCGATGTCCAGTTGTACTGTGTCTATGCCGTCTGTGTGTAGTATGTAGCTCTGTGTGTGCATGTGTATGCATTTGTGTGTTTGCCCAGCATGGCACCAACCTAGATCCTATGCCAAGCTTCCCATTAGTGAAGCACAGTCCATTAAAGCCCCATTAACAACCCCTTTTAGAACAAAAACAACATGCACACAGTCAAAAACCTTTTATACAACACACATAAACACAAATACACTAACGCACATGTCTTCTCTTCTGTTATTGGGGAACTTTGACAATCTCAGGCCCGGTTCCATTCTTAGATCAAGTTCGTGGAGGGGAAGTACACAAGAGTGCTTACATATGAACAAACAGAGCCCCCCCCCCCCCCGTGCTGCTGGTCTCCAAACATCGCTCCCAACTTCTCCTCCCTCGTCTTTATTTACCGCTCCGAGATAAAACAAACCCTAATGACCGTCCTCTCTGTGTGTCCGTCCGTCCGCAGGCTGTCCGTCTCGTCCCTGAAGAGGACCGACGCCGGCCTGTATCAGTGCACAGTGAGGAACAGGATGGGAACAGTAATCCACAGGAGAACAGAGGTGCAGGTGGCCTGTGAGTACACAACGACACACACACAGACACACACACATTGTACACGCCATTAAAACAACAACGAATACAAGCAGGTTTATGACAATGTTGTTTATGAGGAAGATTTTAGCCAGGAAAACACCAACAGGAGAATAAACAAGATAATTACTGAAGTCATAATTTGTGTCTAATTCAATTCGGCAGTTTTCTATTGTAATTATTGTAAGAAATGAGGAAGAAAAGGTTTTTATATCAGAATATATCAGAAGTTCTTCTATTTCTGAACATAGACAGATTTTCAAGGGTTATTTTCCACCCGGCTATTTCACCTTGTTTTCAATAATCAGAAACCTTCAAATATTCGGAGACTTTGATATTCCTTCATATCTGTTGTACTTGACATGGATCTTACATTTCATTTATTAAGGTCTTACTTTGTTGAAACCTGCAGACGCTCCTGTTATCCAGAGCAGCAGACGTCCCCAGACCAAATCCTTTCTGGCCTCTGAACCATTAGCTTCTGTAACTCTACTGCAATCTGTAATTTGGTATTCCTTTCATCTCTTCTCCTAAAAAAAAGAGTCAAACATGTTCCTGGGGTTTACTTTTCATAATTTAAGATGGAACAGCATCCACTATGCTTGCTATTAAAGATTCAGTAAAACATAAATTAAACTACAGCTCCCATGAAACCAGCGTGGCAGCTCGGGTACTTACATCATTGTAACTTTTGTTCACGTCTTTATAATTCATAAATTTCCCCAGATATCTCAGCAGTTATGTCTGCGGAGTTAAACCCTGGTCAGCGTTCAGTCCTCTGGGTTCCGCTGTTATTACAGACATGTCTGAACTAAACTGACCCCTCGACTCACCTCGTTTGATAAGCTGTGACATTTAGCCTTCATCGGTCCGGGGCTGATGGGAAATTGTGTTTAATAAAGGCTGCCAAAATCAAGCTGTATTAAATTCACAAAGATATTTAATTGCCTGTCAAAAAACTCATCTTAATCTGAACATATGAAGCAAGTGACACGACATAGAGTGGAGAAAGGCTCTGTATCAAAGCTACAGGGACCCTGAGAGTGGTTTGCAGACAGGGAGGAGGAGTCAATGGTGTTTTGAATGAATTGTATGAGCTTATTGTACCTTTACGCTGCTTTAATATAACTCATAATAAAATGGAATGATGTTAAATCCTGAGAAGAAAATGCCTGATGACAGTGAAGAGTAGAGTCTGAGAACTTTAAGTATTTCAGTCCTGCTCCTGACTGACCAGCAGTGATGGAGGAAGTACACAACAGACATTTTACTTAAAGAAAAGTACAAATAAATAAAGCACACATCAACTTTTTTACTGGAGTTAAAGTAAGTAAGAACCTTGCTTTTAAATATGCGTATTGAAAGGAGGCGGGGTGTAATGTTACCTGCTCGTTCTGTGACACAATGCAGAGTAAAATGTTGTGAAGTAGAAAGAACAGATATTTGCTGATATGATAAGTACCCAAAAAGAAATCTACTTCAGTAAAGTACATATACATGAAGCGTGTTAGCAGTTTTAAAACAGCAGTAAGTTTACATCTAACTCTACAAGTTTCTATGTCATCAACATCTAGAGCCACATAGATTGTGAAGAAACACAGATGCTCTATTTTTCGGTTGAATGCTCTTTTTCTGGGGCTTAGCGTGACTTGTTATATGGTGTTGATTACTCACGCTCTTCATTCCTCCCCCCCCCCCCCCCCAGATTTAGGAAGCTTCTCCACGGAGGAGCAGAGAAAGACTGTGACTCAGGGCAGGGCCGCCATCATCAGCACGCCCCCCCTCGCCTCTTTCCCCCGACCCCTCGTCACATGGTTCAAAGACGGACAGAAGATTATCCCGAACAACCGAATGTAGGTGTTTCTCTCATTCTCTGTTCGACTCTGCCTTTCTCTCTGTCACACTCACTCTTATCCAGGGACTCTTTGGAACAAAGTGTTTGCAAAGAATACGAAACTGAGATAAAAATTTGAATTTTTCACTCCTTATCCCTCTGTGGTAAATTAATTAACTTTTTCTAGAAGCCAAAATGTTCTTTTTTTAATCCCTGCACACCGATTGTTATGACACTTAGATAACTGACCCTTTTCATTAGGCATCGGTACAACAGACATAACAAGATAAAATGGATTTCTCAATTAATCACATCTACAGGGTTATTAAGTAATTTTAGGTATATACCCGAAATCGTCCTTTGTGTAAATTGTTGCGCAGAGACATGAGGGTCCCTGGATGTGCTGGATTTCACTGGCTCCTTTTTTTAAATGCCCGTCATTTGCATATTACTCCTTCGCCGCTACAGCTATCCTGTCAGTGTTGTTATTTTGAGAAATGTTCAAACTGTGTATTAATGATGTAATTACTCAGACAAAGCAGGGGGAGGGTGGGTTTGTTGTGAAAGGTTCTGAGAATAATTTGCTGTAGATTGTCCTAAATGATTTGAGGATATGTGGCTGTTGGAATCTACTCATCAGTGAAAGTAGGTGTTGAGGTGCAGACCTGTTCGACCTGATCCGGGCTAATAAAAGCAGAGGCTTTATTAGCACTCACACTCGTAGATAACTAACTCCCCATTAAGAACACTAACTGCTCCCCTGTGTGTTATTGGGTGAAATTGTCAGTGGCCTTGCTCTACGCGTAAATGGCCAGACAGCAACTTCTCCACTCCCTCTAACGACAGTCGCCACCTCACAAGTGCCTCCGCGAAAAGCGTTGTGGAGTTAGGTTACACAAGCAGCTCGTTTTATTTTAACTTTTGTCTTTGGCTCGCATCAACTTTGACTTTGCTTTTGAATTTGAACGAACACGGAAAAGGACTCTCCCGTTAAGTTAATGGGGCGTCGCTGAGTGCGGCTTAATGACAGTGGACTGCAATTATTTTGCTGTTGAAGACACAGTCGGCGTTGAAAGTGTTTACTGTCAGAGCTTCGCCACTCCACTGCGTTAGCCTCTCTACACTGTACTCCCTGCTGCTCGCCATGAAAACAGAAACCAGGGAGTCCCTTTGTTCTCAGTGCTTTGTACTTCTACTGATTGTTTCATGACAACAGCCTATTTACATATTTTAATAAGCACATATATTGAAGCTCAGTGTGACCGAAGATGTTTTTAAAAAAAAACTGGCAAGTTTTTAGGTGTTCGCTGTCCGTACCCAACTTTGAGATGAAGTCTCAGCGAGAGACTGAGCGTTTCCCTCGTTTCAAAATGGAAAAATAAATCTGTGACTGATGCCGCAGTAAAATAAAGGCACTTACTGCTAGAAAAGTGAACCAGGAAAGTGTTTCTCTCACATCCACGTGTCTATTACTTTACTGGCCCTTTCCATCCATACCAAAGAATACTGAGAACATGGCACAATGAGCAGCCATGACGCCCTTTGTCCTGTACACGTACTTCTGTTACATCCACAAGTGGTCGTACGCCACCTATTGAGTCCAAGTGCACAGAGGCAGTTGACTCTGGGTGTGATTCAGGATAATTATTTAAAGTACACTGGACGTTTTTATAAATGTGTGTAGCTGTTACAAAAGGCCGGGTGAATATCCAGCTGTCACCCACAGGAGGGAGAAGCCATTATCATTTCAACAAGAGGATAATGGGGCAGACTTTTATTCTTTTCCTGTAAAGTACAGTAGGAAGTGTTCGAACATCTGAGAATCGCTTCTATTGGAGAACCTGAAGTAAATGAATGTACTCGTCACAAACTGTTGTGTTTAATTCCTCTTCTTCTTCTACTTCTATTGTTTAATGCTGTCTCAACTTCCTGCAGTTGGTCCAAAAGTCTGAACTATATATACTGCAGACAAACCAAAACTTGTTTTTCCACTGGTCCACAGCACCTCACACCTGTTATTTTGGTTCCTATTAAACTGAAACTGTCGGAATGAAACAAGGTAGGTGTGAAAGTGTCCTGAATTAAGCCCGACAGGAATGGATATCTTACCAGAGGCTGTGGATCCATGTTCATATAAGTATAAAGAACAACCAGGACACATCCTTTATCTGTTCGCTATAGGACCAACCTCTGTGTCGACCTCAGCCTAACCACAACACTAGTGATTAGTGATCAAATTTGAAGATAATAAATGTTGAGGTGAGGCTGAGGGAAGCTGCAGACTAAGCACTGATGCAACAGTTGCAGCAGGAGGGTTAGCGGAGCATTTAAAACAAAATGTGATTCGACAGTGAGCAATGGGCTGTCACAGTTTGGCAGGTGCACTCAGCTGAGCAGTCATCTGAGAGCTTCGGCCTTCTGATAACAACACAGATGATGATGTCGCTCGTGTTGGCGCCTGTACATGTGGCTCCATTTCCCTTTTGCCCTTCATCTTGATTACTTAAAAAAAAAAAAAATCATAAACACCCTGGCTAAAAATGCACAGTCTTGGTTTTTTTTTATCATTAAGATAACTTATTGGGCTCAGGATCTCCTTCTGCTGTTTATTGCCCTCGGAGTTGGTTTCTCCTGAACACCTGAACACCTGACTGCCTCCACTGAAGCCGTGAGAAATTAACACGTTTTCATGAAATACAATATCAGTGACACCCTGGGAGCAGAGAGCAGAGATGCTGTGTCACACAGCCCGGGCCTTACACTTAGCGTAGGCAGTGTTTTATTTGGTCCATATACAAATTTTATGCGGAGACAGGGAGACATGTCGCCTCTGGTACTTAATATAAATCATTTGTCCACCTCCATTAACTCTATGGAGTGTCCTAGACAATCTCTCCCCTCGTTGAATGAATGAGGGAGAGATCCAGCAGTCAATATTTCACACGGTACACACCTCTGACAAACAGCTGGCACCGCTGCACATCAGGCCATTAAATTAGTCAGGGAGAGAGATTCTCACTCTTACAGTCGACGTTCGTGTTCAAACCTTTAACGGTCGATCGGAGATTCTGATTTTTGGTGGTGACAATACACCACAGTTAACAGAGATACATGGATTTTCTATTTTTATCCATAGGGAAATGTTTGCAGCAAGAAACTGCATTTTTCCATGCACCAACATCAAAAACGCCAACAGGCATAACCAGCTCTCGTGCTTACATTGCACCTTTAAGCAGCTGCTCGTTGACAGAGATGGACATTTGGTCCACACCAGCTGGACATCCTAATTTTTATGCATGTTTAAAAACTTCCCAGCTTGTGGAATAAAGAACATTTTTATCTGTTTTTTGTAAATAGAGGGAGGTAATAACATCATACAGATGGAAGCAGTTTAAGTGAGGAAGTGAGAGGATGCGTCTCATCAGGCGTAATGATCCTCGTCCTACTCGTGACTATTTCTCTGTATATACGTTCCATACTTGGAAATGTAAATCCCCAAAGTTTACTGGCTGTTGTTACTGTGTTTCCTTACAGGAGGATAGTTTGTTATTATTATGGGTCTGATTTGTGCATTTAAGAATTGAAGAGCATAAGTTGTCAATTTCTTCTAAATTCAAATTCATTTACCCCTGCCAAGGAAGTTGGGTTTTGGCCCCTGTTCGTTTTTTGATGATTGGTTATTAAGTTTGTTTTTCAGAAGGATTACACAAAAAATACTGAACAGATTCCAACAAAACTTGGTAGAAGGTTTGGAACATGGGCCAAGAGGGAACCCATCAAAGTTTGGTGGACAAAGGGGCCATTCTATCCATATTTCAAGTGATGTTTTGGGGGTTGAAACAGGAAAATCGAGTCTGAATTTCTCTGATCTTGCAAACTACCATCAACCACCGACAAGTTTAGTTCTTCACTATAATTGTTCATCTTTTATGTTGTTTAAAGTTTTAGATGCGTTTTTTTTTTTTTGTCAGACTCGACTCTTCCAGGCCTGATGACACCAAACCTCCTGTGTCAGACCCAGATTGAATCAGACTCAGGAACAAATCACCTGAAACCTAATGAATAGTTCATTAATGATTACTCAAGAAACCTCAGTTGACCTTCAGCCTAAAATCCATCCAAAAGCACTAAATGCAAAACCATGCAGCAGCTCTAACACTTTCAAGTCATGTTCACAATGTCTAAATACATTTAAAAGGGTTGTATGAACATTGTGAACCCTCTGATTTTAATATTCAGAGCTGTACAAGTGCAGAAAAGCACAAAAGTTGGCAGCGAATAAAAGTTTCTGAGGAGATCTTGGACTATTATTTCTTTATTCCTGCTACGAGGGTCGGTTCACACATTGTTACAGTGACATTGGCGGCTTGTTCAAGAAGATCTGATTTTATGTGAAACTTCAGAGCAGACAGTTTGTCTAAAATTGAAGGCTTTGGCACCAGACCCCCGTATCCATGGCAACAAGATAAAAATGACAGCTGCTTCTGTCACTTGCAGGGTCTGGTTATTGTAATATCACTTGTGATAAAGACGTAATTTAAACGATATTGTTAGATACATGAAATGTATGTGTTAACATTTTATTTGAAGGATTTCATCGTTATTTTTTCTGTTTCTGCTCTTTCGAAATAATTTGCGTTCACCTGTGTGATGCTAAGTAGAAGTGGATCTGAGGGTTTCTTTTCATTTTCAGGCATTAATGTGATCTGGATAAAAAGTTTTATCTCTGCATTTTTCAGATGAAATATTCTGATTTGCTTTCCCCCCACACACACACACTGTGATGGAGATTCATGCGTAGCTCTTCCTTTGAACCCTGATAGAAAAGACTAATTTGCACCTTTCTTCACGGCTCCTCTCTTGTCTCAACAAGACACGTCTTCCTCTCCCGTTGGCCCCTCACCTCTCTCTTCTGTCTCTCACTCCCACTTTCCTGCCTCCAAATTATTCTTTATATTCCTGTGTTCTCTCACTCCGTGTCTCTTTCACAGTCATTATCATGCTACAGGATGCACCGTGATACAGAACCCATAAACGTCTGCTCCTGAATAAACTGTTTAACTGCTGTGTGGATGCACACACACACACACACACACAAACACACACACACACACACACACACACACACACACACACACACACACACACACACACACACACACACACACACACACACACACACACACACACACACACACACACACACACACACAATCTGTCTCTCCAGACCAATCTCGGTTGCGTCTACCTGGCTCAAACGTCTCTGTGTGCGTTCATGCGTGACAAAGCGAGTGCAGTGAATATTTGCACTGCTCTGCGCGTATAACGGTATATATGTGTGCGAGTGTGTCGTTGTGTTTGTGTGTGTGTGTGTGTGTCTGTGTGTGTGTCTGTTTGTGTGTGCATCCGTGTTTGTGTGCAAGGTTACACTGGCTGATCCTGCGGTCCGGTGAGACAGGGCCAGATGGCGCCTGGCGGTTGGCTGTCTTCGCGGTGACCGAGCTGATGATTTCGTTTATGAAGTTTATTGATCCGATATGCATCACTCCCAGAGCCCCCAGCTCCATCTCGCTGTCGGTCTCTCCGCCGCTCACACCGCTCTCAGTTTGTGTCCGTGTGTCTGCACCTAACCCCACTTTGCATATCCAGCACACCCCCCCCTCCCCCATCCAGTTATGAACATTCCCAAACTCCCCAGCTCTCAAAGTTGTGGCCGGAACTTGAAAGCTGTCACTCTTCTCACCACTCTGCTCTGCCATCTCTCTGATTTGCTCCATCCGGCCCAAAAAATGTTTTTCCTCCGAACTTCAGACACGCTGAATCTGCTTTCCTCTGCGTCGTCCGGCAGCAGCCAAAACAACTTCGGGATGGTGCCGCCACCTCGGCGCTGTCGATGCCGATATATATATTTTAGCTGTGACCTGCAGCCGAGGTCGAGAAGAGCGAGCTGCTGCTTTTAATTAGCTTTGAGGCCCGTGGCAGATGGACGTGAAATGATTCTGATAGCCAGCGGCTTCATGAGGACAGCCAGGCTGCTGAGAATTAGAGCTTTCCTTCCCCTCTTCCATCGGGGACACGGGGAGCCCAGTTTGATCAAATAAAGACAGTTATCTATGCAGAAGCATGGCTGGGTTGGACAGTGAATATTTCAGTTTCTTGTTGCTGGGGAGTCGAGTGGTGCGGCGAGCGCTGATGTCACAGGTGGTCAGTGCCAGGACCGGGCCTGATGGGAAATATCGGCCCTGGTGGACCTGGCCATATGCTGCGGACGTTCATTCATTTTAATTTGTCAAACACCACTTTGACAGCGGTAACAGAGGGAGCGAGCTGCCATCACACACACATTCAGCAGAGGCCTGAGCAGAGGGAAGGTTCTCGCTGTCTGAACTTTGCAAGCAGATGTTTGATGAGTTTGTGTTAGCGGCCGTGTTCACGTGGACATTTAAGTGTATCGAGCAAACAATGAGATCAAAAGAAAGAACCATTATTTAGCCTGGACGAATATTTAACCTTAGATCTCACCACATGTCAAGCTGCCATTTGAAAGCTCTGCCATCCACCACCACAAACTTATAATGACTCGTTTTCTCACGGCAGCCAAAGGGGAAGAATCAAAGTGACTGAGAAAGAGGTGGAAGACGACATGAAGGAGAGGAACGTTAGAGGAAATGAGTGTGGGAGTAAAGAGTTTAAGCTCATCTGAATCCATTGTGTCTGGAACTTAATCTCTCGAGCCACCAGGAGCTTAGATGCTGCGTGTGACTCTCCTCTCAATGATATGATTTAGTTACTTTTAGGATTACAAAAAGTATCCCAGACAGGAAGGGTTTTAAGACATTTGACTGCACTAAGTACAGCATGTGTCTCTTCTTATTCATACACTGCATTAAACAACAAGGATCTCATCTCGTTTACTATATTCTGAGTCAAGTTTTGATCATGTTCAGTTCTGATGTGTTAAATCATTTACATGATTGTTTGATTGCATAAGATCAAGCAGCTCTGTGGTTAATGCACAAACAGATTCTTCAACAGTTGAGGATGAACACCGTTTAGTTTATTTCTTCCTTACATCTGCTGCAAATTACATTTATACCTGCTGATTATAGCTTATAATAAAAGGTTTGCTCTGCACCTGCTGCTGTCAGATTTTCAGCATTTACAACATTATTCATCAACATTTAAATAGTTTAAGTCGTTTTAAGTTGCTCTTATCACACTGATCTGTGTCCAAATGCTCATCTTTCCGGTCGTTTGATGCTATGGAGATGGGGGAACATCGTGATTGGTGGAGCACATGTCTCTGTGGGACCTTGATACCGTGGCTCCAACCCCCAATTGATACTGTGCAGACTTTGGCTCCAATGATGTCACCACCCGTATCCGGAATATTTTAATAGTGGGCAGAAGTGGAAATCATGATTATCTATGTTTATTTACAATCGTTGTTGCAAACATATCCAGGATCCTCCAAAATAAACCCCGATCATAACCAGCATCCTAATCTCCATCGTGTGTGATGCTGCAGAAGTTGAATCCAGGTCCCGAAACCAAAACCAAATCAAAGTGTCTGCAGCACATTGAGAAAATATATTTCCCGCAAAGAAATTAAAGGCAAAATTGCTCCCTTGTTTTGTGGTGACTTGTCATTTATGCTCCAACAACTTGTTGGATGATTGTAATATTTTTTCATTAGCTACACAAACACCCTGATTCAATATACATGAGGAACAGGCTGGAGTCACCAGTGTGACTTGTTGGGAAAAAAATGGACACGTATGTTTTTATTTACTGTGTAATTTGCTGCCAGTGCGATTATGTGACATCTATGTATTGATGCGATGTATTAGCTTGGAAAAGTTTCTGTAAAATATTACATTCATAGACAGAGTCTGGTCTGTTTCTTCTTTTGGGAGCCATGCTGCCGCTCTGGTAAGAATTACAATAACTTTTAATTGACAGCTCAAATAAGGCGTGAGTCGTGAGTTATTGGGATCATTACAGTTCCTCGGCTGTGGGAGATATCTGGTGTTTATCAGCCAAACACTGACCTGAAGAAGCAGGTGTGTGTTCAAGTGAATCACCTTTTTTTGTCACCAATACTAGTGAACGCTGGCTCAGACACACCAGTACGACACGTCTCTACATTTGTTTATTTTTTCGCGACTGTATTAAAAGACTGGACATTAAGCAACAGGAAATCTTTTTTGATGCCTGCCTGAACTTGATATTTTCCAATTTACCTCTCCTCCCCCCCTCCCTCCCTCTCTCCCGCTCTCTCCCTTTTTTCCCTCCCGTCCCTTGCATCCCGTTCCGTAATTGAATTGCTCCTTTGGTCCTCTAATGTGGCGGCAAATAACAGAACGAAAATCCTCCACCATAAATGCTTCCATTTCCCCGTCCAATATTTTACCTCTCTCTTCATTGCAATGGACATTTGTGTGTTGCTGCGTCTCTCTTGTTTGCTCCTCGTTCTCACCCCTCGTCTCACTTCGTCCTCCTTTCTTGTCAGGTAGCATTAGCGCTTGTTGATCCCCCCCCCCCGTTCAAAGGGAAAATGGTAATCCCAGTATCCCTCCACTCTTGACCTTCAGCTCACCTTAGGTCTTGAAAGGGAGACTTAGAAGAGCGTTGATCAGTCGCAGATTGTAGCAGAGATGTGGAAACGGATTCGTCTCGCTGTTGTTTCAGCGTTGGTGTTATGTGGGCTTATTAAGATGGGTGTTGTTTAACAATAATTAACCAGTGGAACTAATTGTGGTAATGAGCCTACGGGATTGACTTCAGTCAGAAACACTTGTGTAGGAGAATTGATGATCTATAGCAAATTATTACACAGTTAGGTTTGGCAGAAAAGAATCTGCTGTCAATTAATCTAAGTAGAAATTAATGAGCAGCGGTCTGATCTTTATATCCGGCTTGCTCAGCCATTTCTTGTGGTGTTGATCAATGTGATTTTGAAGTGTTGTTTGTTTTTCTTGTCGCTGTTTTGGCACAAGCATCACAAAGACTAACGACGCTCTGCAGAAGCTCAGATGAATCCAAATAAAGAAGAAAGCAACACGAGGATTCTGCTGGAAAACACAGCCGCATTTAATTATCACGTACATGAAATAATAACAAGAGTCTTTGTATCAACAACACAAAAACAGAATGACTCCGGTGGTAAAATGGTTAAGACACATACTACCATACTGTAATATCCACTGCATGTCATAGCCCGATCACCACATACGCCCCACTCTGCACTGACTCTGCACTAAAAGCAGACAAACAACAATATGATTGTCTAGTTCTTATTGTGGAATCGGTCCTAAAATGTCATATTCATTAAATCTATCAAAGATACATTAGATGCGTGTTCCTGAATCCTCATGATCTCAGCTTCACATTAGTGCTAGTTGCTGGTTTCTATCCTCTATTTAACACACAGCTAACATAACATTGATCTGCTAGATTCAGATTTTTATTTGGATTCCCAAAAATGTTAAATTTCAGCCCTTTAAATATACCTGAATTTTCTATATTTTCTATAATCTATATTTGCGCATTATTTCCCAGATGATGCAAACACAGCAACAACAACAAAACAAAAAAAAGAAAAAAATCCCAGATCTGTGACATCTGCATCTGCACCAAAATGCAGTTGGTTCTTCCCGGGATCCTCATCGCTTCCCAAGATTGATTGAGATTAGTTCCGTACGAAAAAACCTCCAATCTAATTTCACTGTCCCAGCAGTACTTAAAACAGCAGACCCACACGACCACGGTGGCTTGGGTGATGTTCACGCAGGGCTGTTTTCAGTCTGAACGCTCCCTCAGTAAATATGTTAATGACCGACCTGGTGCCTTGAGTGCACAGTGTGTCCCTCTTGACACAGTTTGAGTCGTCATTACTCTGTTTTCCTCCCCAACTGCAGAGTTTCTCCAGGAGAACATAATGTTTGTGGAGGTTGCTAAACTGTAAGTAGATATTATAATGATACTCTGAGCTAGTTTTATGTAAGTTAAAATGGTGAAATTGTTCCCTGTGCATGTGTTTAAACCCATCACATCCAAGCTAACAGGTCTAATGTATTCAGGTCATCATTACTTATCATCTGTTTACATTTGTAGTCAGATAATGCAAGAAGTAAAATTGGTCATATTTGAAAACCTGGACATTTCCCTGTGTTTGTATGTGTGTGGTTATCTTTCAAAATCCGACATATGCAAACAAACATGCATAAAATATTCAGCTGATGATTACTAATCGTTTGTTTTCATTTGTAATCAGCAGTGTAAATAATTGAGGGACTTCCTGACCTTAAACTTGTGCTGAGACATTGGCCTCCCTGCAGTTTGTTGTTTCCTTTAATCTACGTCTCTTTGTATGAGATTTAGGTTCAATGTCACACATTTAATCTGCGTGCAAAAGACCGGTTTGTTGCTAGAAAAACACCAGCCCGGGGCGACGTGTTCCACCACCGGACCAGTGTGCATGAATGTTGCAGTAAAGAAATCAGATGACTTGTTTAATTTTTAATACTATCACTGTACGGCGTGGGGGGTGGGGGAGCGACACATGTGGCGAAGGGAGACAGGGAACACGGGTTTGCTTTAATTGCATTGCATTTTCTGGTAATATTATTCATTGTCAAGGTGGAGTGGGACAGAATTGCATTATGAAGACACCACTTTAGGGCCTGCTGTCGGACTATGAATATTCATCGCTTATTCTGCCAAAAGCAATTTGTTGTAGCTTTGTTTAAAACTGTTGATGTGCTCTCCAAGCCTGTAGGCTATAAGTAGACCCACATCGCACCACGAGGTAAAAACACGGTGTTTTTAATACGTTACGTTTCTGCTGAATTCGGTGGACGTTTTTTAGACTTGATAGCGCCACTATTCTCAGACCTCGGCTCACCGTCGGAGATATTTGTTGTTTTGTTCTGAGATAACAGCGTCTGTGTCTGGTGGATACATCAGGTGCATTTGAGACTAACTCGTGTCCCCGGTCTGTGTAACTCTGCTGTCTTCCTCAAGTCACATTTCTTAAACAACTAAGGTAAAAAAAAAAAGAGGAACTTTTTTTTTGAACAAGTAGAAAGTAGGAAAGACATTAACTCTGAGGCTGTACTTAATGACTCTCCCAAATGACACAGGCTTACTCTGCCTCTCACACTCAAGGGAGGGAGACGAGCAGCAGGAGAGGGATGAGGAGGAGGAGGAGGAGGAGGAGGAGGAGGAGGGTAGGAATGAGAATCTCTCTAAACTGCAGGAGTGCAACAAAGATGATTGCATCGCAGTTTCAAAATATGGTCACATTAACTACCATGAGTTTATTTTTCCTTTATCATATTTTAATTATCCTTGACAAATTGTCATAGTTGCTTTTGTTCCCGTAGCACTAAATGAATACTTTATGGACTGTAACAAGCCCTAAGTGGCCAGCGCTTATATTTCCTTAAGACCCCCGGCCCTGGTATTAAAAACCTATCTGGATATGTAGATAATAAGCAGGATGTAAACATAGGTGGCCCACATTTGCATACAAGTGTCACTGAATTTACAAAAGCTCTCATTTTGTTCTCAGACACACTCAGCCGCCGTAGATCTGTGCAGTTCCTTTTTGTGTTATTCAGATGTGTGAAGCACCACTCACAGTGTGCACAACTACCATGACTCACTCTGAAGTTTACTATCCACTCAGCTTCACAGAGCCACTCTGGCTTGTTCACAGCAGCACAATGCAAACTACCTACCTGTGTGTTTTCTACCTCCGAAAGTAAACACATGCTGTCCGATCTCATGTATGTTGTTAGACACGTTATCTGTATTTCTTTAGCCTTGAGCCCAGAGTTAGTTATTTTGGGGTTTTAAAATGTGCCATAGATATAAATGGACAGTGGAGGATTTGGCCAAAGACTTTGGTGATCCTCTGAATCGGCGGCCCACCAGTAGGTGTGACGTTCTGGAGGAAATATCTGTTCAACTATTGGAAAATTGAATAGAACACATTCATGCTCCCCTCAGGATGGATTGTAATAACGTTGGCTAACCCTGCTATTTAGCAACTGCTAGCATGTTATGGCTCAAAGCAAAGTGGGGATTCATTTCTTTCTACACATCAGCATGATAGCATTCACTTTGTACGCATGTTAGCTTGATAGAAGTAGCATTTAGCCCAAGGCACAGCTGTCCCTGAATAGTCCCATAAAGCCACTAACATGTCTCTGGACTGTTAGGATCTAATCTTCAACCTAAGTGGCAGCAAAGTCCGTTTTCTCATCAGAGAAACCTGCCATGATAATAATGATCCACCGAGTGCACCTGGCTTTTATAGGGAACGGGAGATGACACGCTGATGGTTGTTGAAGATATTGCTGATATCTTGATTGATATTTGAGACCATGTGCTTATATCTTTAATAGAAAGGCCTTAGATTTGCTGTTGAGCCAGACAGTGTGACGGGAAAGAGACAGATATCTGTTAATAATCATGGACTGTGATTTCAGTTGGACTCTTTCACCTTCACACGTACAGTCCCTTAACTCTTTGTAACCTTTGTAAGTGTTTCTATTTTCACGTGTGTTAGTCTGCAACGTCCCGTGTTCAGTGAATCTCTGCTCATCTCTTTCTGTCTGCCATAGAGCGGCTGCTTCAGCCTGAACTGATCGCTCAGCAACAGGCGAAGGAAGTGTGCGGCTGTGTGTGTGTGTGTGTGTGTGTGTCCGGCTTGTGTAGCATGATCATTCATTTTATTGATGCATCTTTGAAAGATGCAGTTTTCAGATTTTCCATTTTCTTCTTTCTTCACCTCTCCCCATCCTGTCTCCTTTCATTGTTCTCTCCTTGCCCATATCCTACATGTACGTACTCTGCGGAATCATTATTCCCCTATTACAGTATGAACTAACACACTCCCACCTGCCAGCTTGTGTGTGTGTGTGCGTGTCCTCTGTCTAAAGTCGTTAAATATTCTAAAGACTGAGACCTCTTTTAATTATCCACTAATCACACTTTTAATTACCTGCCACATACACATCCATCACTGACCAGACTGTACACACATGCACACACACGCTCGGTGCACAAACACAAGTACACTCACACACACATCTGTCATTGGAGAGAGCTCTTAACCTATCGACGAGAGAGAGAGAGAGAGAGAGAGAGAGAGAGAGAGAGAGAGAGAGAGAGAGACCACTGAGGAGTGACTGATGAAGGTTTGGTTTGGACGCCCTGTTAGTGGCTGATCGGTGATTACCACAGACGAAACTAATGAATTAACAAATGAAGGAAATGCAAATTGATCATCATTTACACTGCAGATACAGTTTATCTTTGGATTTCCCGAAGCACAAAACAACAGAGTGCTGATTGACTGGTTAATATCACAGCTACACGATGACATCCTGGAAAACCAAGAGTTGGATCAATAACCAGAAGGTCACAAGTTTATTTCTCTCTCAGACACAATTAAAGGCTAAACTTGAGCACACACTTCTTTCAGGAAATTGCACTGCTCTAACCCCTCTGCTCATGTATTCACGTGGGAGTTTTCCTGTTTATGACACGGGGGCTAATGTCAAGAAATAAATGCATCCAGCGTTTAAGATTGTGACCCGCCGTCCTCTGCTGTTGTGTCCACACACTTAGCGATCCGTCCTTGATGTAGGAAGCTCTTTTTTCTCACTTTGTCTCCTGCTTCCTCGGTTTCCACTGCTTGGTCGTGCTATAGGATTCCTATTCGTCAATTTCCCTTTGGCTTACCAGATAATTACTTTGTACCATCACCAATACGCACTCGCTCACACACACAGCCAACTATTAACTGTAACACACACATAAAACTGGCTCAAACACATCGTTCACACTCACTCACAGCCTCTAAATTTGTGCTGCTGCATGACCAGTGTTCACAAACACATTTACGTCAGCTTTCCATTTTGGGGAATTTATTTTTGGCTCAAAACAAAACTGCTTTTGCCAAAGTGGGTGGAGTTTCAGCTGAGGTCGTTTTAAGGCCGAGGAGGCAGCACAGTTCAATGTCTGCACCTTTTGTTAAACTTGTGATTGAGCTTGAACTTCTTCCTGCCAATAAAACACACAAGTAGGAGAAGAAGAATTCCCATTGCTTTAGTTGGTCAACTCCTGCAAACTAGTGGGCAGCACAGGGACAAACCCACCCACGTCTGTGGCCCATTAAAACATCCAGACAATGTACTGTCCTCAAAAAGCTCCATCTGAGAAATACATGCAGATGATTAATTAATTTGGCATCTGTGCTACATCCTTTTGCCTCTGTTCGCTCTCGCCAAAGATTAAAAGCCGGTCCAATAATAACTCAATCCAGCTCCCTGCTCAGTCACTTTCTCTTTTCCTCAGCTTTGAATCACTACCACACACTCCTTTGTTTTATTCGTGGCTCTCCCATGATGCACATTCTCAGTAGACCAAGCTAAGTTTTTCTTACGGCTAGCCGCTAACTCCGCCTCTGAGTGATGGTGTGCGACGTTTGCCGTAAAGCGGTTAGTTACATAGTGCATTCGGGGAGAGCTGTGGCAATGACAGAGACGCTATTCTCCCAATTCTAGGTTTGTGTAGCATCAACATGACTTAAAAAAAAAGACACATACATGGTGGACTATACTTTCTAAAGTGTATCCATGGTCATTTCAATTTATGCAAGTGTTCAGAGGTTTTTTTTTCCCACTTTCGAGAAAATAAAGACACAACAATCTCTGTCACCCTCAGTGGCTTTGGTAGAAGGAGCAGGTCAGCGTGAGTGATGCATTCACTGGCTTCGTGGCCGCAGGCTTTGTGCACGCTAGAAGATCTATGAAAGCAAGCGTGTGTGTCTGTGTGTGTATGAGTGTGTGTGGCTATGTTTGTTACAGAATAATGTAGATTAAAATGTTCTTGCCTCTAGGCAGAACCATTCTTTTGCATTGTATTGATTTCCTATCGCTATGGTGACAAGTGTATCAGTTAAAAACCCTTGTTTTACAGGAGATGCTGTAACTGTGCGGTTGTGTCAGCGGAAAGCAGAAACATTGTGCTTGTTTGCTCGTTACTAGTGCCACTGACCTTCAAAGCTGCAGCAGGCCATTTGTCTACATTCAAACAGCAATATGTGACTGCGTTTTTATAAATGACCAGTGTTGTCCTTTGTACAGGAACTTACACCCACCCACAGTATCTATTATTTACCACAGATGTGAAGCTATTCTCAGATTTAGGCAAGTAGTCTCAGTATCAGCCCAGAGAACAACTCTGTATCATCCATTCCCTCCAGTATCAGGGGTCGTAGGAGGTTTAGAGCCAATCCCACCTATAATTGGGCGAGAGGCAGGTACAGTCAGGACAGGTCACCAGCCTATCACAGGGCCAACATACTTAGAACCATTCACAGGTCTCCAAGTGTAACCTAAACTCAAAAGTATTTGGTCTGTGGGAGGAAACCGGAGAAAACCCCCACACAGATAGACTCGAACTCGAACTTAGACCTAGAACCTTCTTGCTTTGAGGCCACAGTGATAACCGCTGCACCACTGTGCCACCCAATTGTGCATCATGAAATTTATTAACTACCTAAATCCAATTATAATGAAATTAAATGGTGTTATACAACTTTGAAATTAGCGTATAAAGATATGACTTCCCGTCTAGCGCATCATAATGTTTAAATAGCGAATAGAGCTGCACCTACCTGGGCATCCATGCAGGGACGAGCAATCAGCTGTTAACCTGATCTGAAGGGACGGTGCAGTATTTATATATCGAGACAGTAATATGTGCACTTTCAGGTGGTAGTGTTTATACTTTACTATCCTCAGGCAAGAGAAAACAGCTAATCCTGACATTTTCGAAAGCTGTAACCAGGAAACAGTCGTGAACCAGAATTAGAAAATGACGTCTCATGTTCAAGTGTGAATATTAGCGGCTCCATGTTGAGACGATGTTCGAGAACAAGGTGTGTTTTTCCATCGGAGAGACAACGACAGAGAGGTAGAGAAAAGGAAAAAGAGAGTGTGAGACGAAAGACAGCGAGAGAAGTCACTGCCAGTTGTGTGGTTAATTGGAAGCAGACATAATTAGTGCTAATTAGGATAATAGCCATTCGTCTAGAGATCCATCCACCTAATGGGACTACAACAGTCACTCAGCCGCACGCACACACACACACACACACACACACACACACACACACACACACACACACACACACACACACACGGTGGGTTGTTACCATCCATCCTGCCTCCTTGTTAGAGGAATGCGGTGTCGCACTGTAGATTTTACGTACGACCTGTTTCCACTCTGAAAAGCAAATGTTTTTCCGTGAGCTTTTACATGAATTAACGTCCGTTATGTGCACGTGGATGACAGCGAGACAGACGGACACATAGAGCAGCGGCAGAAAGGAAGTGAGTCATGGGGCTCCTGTAGCTGAACAAACAGCGAGCGCAGTGAAAAGTCTCTTTCCCCTGTTTACTCAGCATCAGGCCCCCGTCCCTCTCTCCTCTCCTCTCTTCCTGCCTCCATCTCACCCTTGCCCTGCTTTGCTTTCCTTTCCTGTTTCGTTGCCTCCCCACTTCTCTCTGCCTGTCCCCCAGGCCACGCCAGGGGACATTAAACAAACGTAGTCTGTCTCGCAGCCCTCACTTACTCTCCCTCCCTCTCTCTTTCTACCTCTTTCCCTCTCTTATATGCGCACACACACCAATTACTTTCGGTGTGCAGGCCCTGGGCTGTGTGAGTACAAGGATACTCCTCTATGTGTATGCGGGCAAGCTCTCCTTCTGCCCGTGTGTGTTTGTGTGTCTCTGTGTGTGTGTGTGTGTGTGTGTGTGTGTGTGTGTGTGTTTTATGGAGAACTTATTGGCTGTGGCAACTGGCCAAGCTGGTGAGCGACGACAGGAAATTCTCCCTTTTTGTGTCCGTTTGACCGTTTGAAGTAACTGTAAAGGTGATTGAGGAAGTGGGCCTGTAATTTAGGCACTGCGTTAATTACAAGTCACAGAGCTGCAGAGTGTATAGGGCAGGAGGTAGGGAAAACGTTTTCTGAGTCAGTGGCGGGGCTGTTAAAATCTCTCACAAACACATTAGTGTTCATTACTGTTGCAACCTCTACCATCTATTTGTGCCCTTCTCTTCTTCTCTCTCTCTCCCTCTCTCTCTCTCTCTCGCTCTCTCCATTGGTCTCCTGTGCAGTCACTTATGCAGGTTGTATTTCTCAGAGAGTTAAAATCAACAGGATTCCTCAACCAGAGCTGTGACATTAACAGAGAATTACTTTGTATTGCTTTTTTTGACCTGTGGGCGGAGTCGGGTCGTCGACTACATGGTCAGAGCTGTGTAGCTGTCACACAGGCGTTGGGTCCGAGGTAACAGAGCTCTAATCAAAGGATCAATTAGAGACGGGTGTCGTTAGAGTATATATCAAATTTACTTTGGCAATAGTGATGATTAGTCCATCTGTAGAAATTTAGAAAAGAAAAATGAATCATTCTACCAGTCAGTGTTTTTGGCGAATGAATCTCACCCAAAGTATTAGGTCAATTTCACATTAATGTATTAAATCATTAGAATTATCATTATTATTTGTTGTTGTAGCAGTGGTATGAAATTAAAATTAAATTTCCAACCGTCCACCTGTCCATCCATTGTCTTCTGCTTATCCGAGATGGGGTCACAGGGGCAGCTGGCAGGTTGACCTCTTCTCCCCCAGCTCTTACTGGGAATCCAGGAACACACACACACACACACACACACACACACAGGTACACACACTGCTCTTTCTGTGCTGTTTGGGTGTAGGTGCCCCGCTGATACAGAAGCGGAGCGGAGGACATCATTGGACAGGAAGGAGGCTGTGAGCCACAAACAGCTGTGACATGCCTGCCTATCAGAGAGAGAGAGAGAGTGAGGCTTTGGTCAGCTCAAATAATAATAATAATAACTAATATTAATGTGAGTTACTGCATCACGGTGTAAATAAATGGCAGTGATTTAAGAGCGTGGGCAGCGTGTAACTTCACACTAACAGTCACGTACACATTGGGCCCACGGTGACTAAACAAGGACATACGTTCGTCTGAAACACTGCAGAGCTGCTGGCAATCATTTCTCCCGCTTGTCAGATCTCATTTCATGACTTTAATGATTATATAGTACAAAGCAAACATGCGATACGTTCAATCAGTCACCTGCTGAAGTGAATCAGACAGACTGAGCTTAGAGGAACACTTGGCTCACTCACTGTATAAACGAGTGTAAATAGTATCATCTGATGTTTGCAAAATCTCCGTCAGACGAGGCAAATTATACTATAATAAATTGTGAGAAACCCCGTGTGTTTGTTCTTTTAGTTAGAAATCCTAATGCCTCAGGATACAGAGATATTTAAGACAACAGCGTGATTCCCACTTTGGTGACAAAGGTTTAGCGAAGCCTCTTCCCTCTATTAACATGACAGGGCCTCCATGCACAGAGCGTGGCCCTAAAGATATGAGCCCCTCTTTAGACATGAACTCTCAGTGTCTTCTACTTGTATGGCACCTCTTTTTCATCCTGAGATATTCGTATTATTAATGTTTCTTTCAGCTTTGTTTCCTTTGAACATTAGAAACATCATCAACACGCCCATTTGCTCGCGGTGAACTCTGCTCATTATCCAGAGTTTTTAACAGGAAGTTGTCAGGAAACCCTCCAGAGGTCGTCCGGAGCCTCTGACTTGGACGTTTGCGTTCTCACACCCGGCCCCTCCTGATCATTTCAGGAGATTATCCTAACTTCAGTGCTCCGTCTGAAAGCAGCTCTGAAGTTTTCCCTGTGTGTAGTTGAAGCACCGGACCGAGCGGCGCCCTGACCTCAGCCTCATCAAGCACCTTTGAGATGAACTGGAACAGCCAATTCACAGCCAGGACTTATTAGCATCACCGACTGGCCTCTTTTCCTTTTGTCACTGAATCAGAGCAAATCCCCTGAAGTGAGTTCCTAAGTCTTGTGGAAAAGCCTCCCTGAGGAGCGGAGGCTTTTGTATCAGCTAATTAACGACTAATAATGGTTTGAATAATGGTTCTGGAACGAGCGGTTCAGTAATTCAGGGCTTGCAATTGATTCAATTATTTTCACTATCAAGTAACTTTTAAGTAGTTGATTAGTTTTAAACTGAGACAAAATATTTGCCAGTAAGTGTTGCGTTAAATTACTGATCGATTAATCAATGACAAAATTAGCATATGCCAAATAATATACCACTGACACATGTGAGGTGTCCTTGGGTCTCTATATAAATTCAAGCTATTCTCATTATTATTATTCTACTGTCCTGACAGAGGTTGTCTGATTGCGACCGTGTGTTCCTGAATGTGTCCACAGGGGGCCTTCAATGAATGAATGTGTCCCTTTAATCATTTTAATGTCGTCCAAAATGTTTTTGGCCCTGATGTAAATTGAGACAGACACAATCCAGACCCTTTAAATAGTTGATGCACATATTTAATGCATCAGCAGCCTGCCTGCATTATTTCTTCTCATTTGGTTCACCTCCAACTGGCTTATTATAGACGTGTGGAGTTTTGTGGTTGTGTTTTTTGTTTTCTGCCTTTTGTTGATTACAACATTAAAGCGAAAGCCGTCGTTTAATGTTTTAAATGTTTGAGGGATTTATTCAGAACTCTCTCTTAATGGCCGTCGCAGGAGAAATGCCGATGACAGTCCAGCTGTGGGACCCGGCTACACCAGCCTGCTTAGAAGCTACCACAACAAGTCATGCACGTCACATTGCACTGGGGCTCAGAGTATAATGAGAGTCTCATTAAGGAGTTAAAGATGGACTATTACCTTTTTTTAAAATGAAGCAGCAGGTCATACTGGAAACTGTTTGCCAGTATTATTCCTATCTTACAGTGGGAGGCATGGTGGTTAGCAGAAAGGCACTGGGTTCGATCCCCACTTTGATCAGCGCCTCTCTGTGTGGACCTTGCCTGTTCTCCCTTTGGGTTTTCTGCAGGTACTCGTGCTTCCTCCCACAGTCCAGAGATATGTAGGTTAATTGGTGACACTAGGATGAGGTGTAGGTGTGAACGTGCGTATATAATTGGTTGTTTGTCTGCTGTGGCTGTGCAGCTGCTCTCACCTGAGAACAAGGGTGTCGAAATGAAAAGGAAGGTGTTCCTCAAACCACCACACACACGTAACGCAGACTTTTCGAAAAAGAACCACATTCTCTCATTCATTTTAAACTTACAGTTAAAGCCAGCCAGGGGAATCCACGGTTCGGCTTTTCGAAATTTCCTGATTCTTTTTTTTTAGTTCTTACGTTTTGTTTTTCCATTTTCTCAGCAATCGGAAGCTTTCACAAACTTTTTTAAGGGAATGTGTTTTGGCAAAGAAAGAGAATTAAATAACATTCAGCAAATACAGTATAAAACACATCTTCCACCCCAGACTGTGTTAACAATAGCTTCATTTGAACTACTTGTCACTGTCAAGCTCCTGGCTGAGAGAGCTCCTGGCATCAGTACAGTTCTCAGTCTTAAACTCAGTAACACTGTTTAATCCCATTACAAAAACAGATCTGTCATATTTTACCTAAACTACATGAAACTGTTGTTGGAAAAGTTCTCCTCTTTGTTTTTTATTTTTCTCTGTTATCTACCAGAATCGTTCCTCTTTTTTTTGTGCCTCACATTGTACTGTTACATTACAGCAGCGTGGAGCACCTCGTGTCATCGAACGCTCCCAGCTTCTCCTTGTGCCCAATTTACCCCAGAAACATCACCACAGGAACTTCCTGTCAGGCGCTGGCATCAGACACGAGGGAGCGCATCCTTTGAAATCAGTGAAAAAACACTAAACTACCAGAGCTCTGTGTTCACGCTGAGTTTTCAAACGAGTGAAGCGACCGAGGCGAACGGAGAAACGCAACTTGACGGATGACTCAAACGTTTTTCCTCATAAAGTCCAAATAAGTGACAAGACAAAGTTTGCACTGTTTGTTTCCGACTTCAAGGGTTAAAAAAAATAACCCACATGAAAAGTCTGCGAAACAGTCAAGTGAAAATAGATCCTTCTACCAAGGAACTCGTTATGTTGATGCCTTTTTCAGTGATTGACTTCACTGTGACTCTTTTCCTTCCAGTTTGGTAACAAGCTATTATAGCATTAACTGATGAATATTGTGCAGATGCTTCCTCAGCCTCTCTGCATTCAATCCTCAAGTATCACTCACTAGAGCACAAACCTCTTCTGAGGCCCAACAATTCAATTTCATACATTATCTCAAGGGCACTTTACATTGAAGGTCGATACCCTAAAAACTACAGAGAAACCCAACAGTTCCCACAATGAGCAGCACTTTGTCGACTGGGGAGAGAATAAACTGGAAGAAACCTCCAGCAGAACCAGACTCGATGTGGGCGGACCTCTGCCTCGACCGGTTTGGGTGACTGGAGATAAAACTATTCTGGATTTGCTTCTTTGTCCAGAGCTTTGCCAATTTCTGTACCTTTTGGCCGACGTCCCAACCGTCCACCAGGTTTAATTAGAATCTGTAGTTCGTGAGAAACCCTGCCAATAAACAAAAAAAAACAAATTAATGGACAGGGGCAAAAAACACAACCTCCTTGGCTCAGTATAGTTACTCTTTAATTACCTATAGTCCAAGGAGGTTGTGTCTTCATTGGTGTTTGTGTGTTGTGTGTTATTACCATGAAACTTAGGATGCTGTAGCAGTTGGGGAAGAACCTTTTAATTTTTAGTTTGGAGCCAGACATTTTTTTCCCCTCTTTCTTCAATATTGTGAGATACAGCATTTTTATTTTGACGTTTTCATAAATTTTCTAGGGAATAATTCATGAATCTAGATGAAAAAAAACCCACATTTAGTGGACTGATATCTATGAGTGTTTGCAATTTGAAGCAGCCTGATTGAATTCAGCTGGGCCTGGCTGGATGTGTGTGCTATTCCAACACCACAACACAACTCAAGCCGACAAACATTTTAAACACCTCAGTCCTGTGAAATGCAAACTTTCCCTCTACTTTATAGAGGATATTTTTTCCATCCACACACAGTGTGGCCTTCAGCAGGTACGAGCCCGAGCACGTTAACCATCAATCAGTCCCACAGAGGCTGTATTCATGTGTCCACCGACTGAGACGCCAACGCAAACATCCACTTTAAACGGCTGTGAGGAACAGTGAACACTCCCAACTGTGTGAGAGGCTGTTTGAGAAGGTGCACGTATGCATGTGCACACTCTTGTCTGCGTGGGTGGGTGCGCTGGCACTCGCTTTGGAGATGAAGCTGCCAACAAGCCTGGCTGTCTGGACTCGGTTTACAGTGGAGTATCCCTCCTTCTGCCCGACTGCAACACTCGTCCACCCCGAGCGAGTGTGTCAGACGCGTGGCTTGAAGGAGGTGGCACGCTGCCTATGAGAAACAGAGGAGGGCAGACAGGGCCGAGGTGGGTTCTGCTGGCAGGAGGCTCACTCCACAGATCTGACTCACGCACTTAGAAGAACTTATATATCAGAAAACACACTTGTTCTCCCTCGTCTATCCTCTGGCCTGCGACATGTGTGTGGTAATTAGCTTTTGGCATGCGCATGTGTGTCTGTGTGTGTGTGTGTGTGTGAGAGTGTGAGTGTGCATTCAGAAGTCAATCTTGCAGCAGAGACACCCGTGAGTGTTTATGAAATGAGTCTTGGGGCCAGGAACTAAATGAAAGACCAATCTGGCTCTGTGCTTTGGTTCAAAGAAGTCAGGAGGGAGGAGATAGGAGGTAAGACAGGGCGGTGGTAGTGGGGGGGGGGGGGATGGTGAGACAGAGAGACAGCGAGAGAGAGAGACAGAGAGAGAGAGAGAGAGAGAGAGAGAGAGAGAGAAATGCTCAGAAAATTGGAAGAAACCAAGAAAGAAATGTGCAGATTGTAATCTAAGTAAGAACGTAAAATGGAATTGGAGAGAAAGAGTCAGAGAGTTTTTTTATTATTCGAGAGGGGGTGAGGGATACAGGGAGGAATGCCGAAGGATAAGGGAATAGGATCTAGTTGATTACTGTCATTTAATTTGCCTCTTCTGCCTGGGGATAAACTGCCACACACACACACACACACACACACACACACACACACACACACACACACACACACACACACACACACACACACACACACACACACACACACACACACACACACACACACACACACACACACACACACACACACACACACACACACACACACACACACACACACACACACATAAGCATGCAGAGTCATGCGCAGTTTTAAAATTGAGTTTGTCTTTAATTAAAAGCCAGAACAATTTTGTCCAGTTTAATTAAATGTAGAACTAAAAAGAGAGCTGAAAGTTGCATGTTGAATTTATGTTATATTAAATCCCTATAGTACATTGACATTCAGTCAGACTGAGGCTGCACATAGGCTGTTAATGTGCACGGATATTTGTATGCATGTGTGTGTGTCTGAGTCTATTGCAACTCTTAGGATGCGATGGTGAAACCCCCCTCTAGCTATGAATAGGGACGCTTTATTAATTTTCTTTTCAAGGGAATTCCAAATGAACGGAGGTCGTCTAATCTGGACGTCTTATTGGCGTATTTCAATCCTTTCCCAATTAAGTACGAATAAGAAAGTGGGAAGCAAATCGCTGCAGCCATCACCACAAAGTAATTTCACATGTAAATATTACACGTTAAATGAATTATGTAAATGAGGAGAAATACTACATGAACAAATACTTCAAACTTTTAAATGTTTTCAGATGTTAGCACAGTTGATAGACGCTCACCTCTGTCACACAGCACAGGCAAGTGGACACATGCCTTCACTGTCTATTAATCAGCATGTGTCGGTGAAACAGACGTGATCAAATGGGCTGGTCAGTGCACTTAATGAGCTTTACAGCCATAAATTGCATTACAGACCTCGGTGAGGATGCAGAATCTATTACTGCTCCGGAATAAGTGAGAGAATGGGCGAAGCTTCTATCTCAGGCATTTAGATCTGGTTGGATGCACACGCACGTACATGCACATTCAAAGCAACATGCACACACACACAGAGGAGACATGCACTCACTCGAATAGAGTGTCAGTGTTGGGGTTGAGGCTCGGGCTGTTGTGGATGCTCTCCTGGGAAATCACCCCGAATAAAATTAGACCTGAGGAGTTCTATCAGTGTGTGTGTGTGTCTCTTCTCTTCTCTTCTCTTCTCTTCTCTTCTCTTCTCTTCTCTTCTCTTCTCTTCTCTTCTCCTCTCTTCTCTTCTCTTCTCTTCTCTTCTCTTCTCTTCACCTCTCTCTCTTCAACCAGTAGTTCCTACTCAAGCACGTCCATATACTTGATCATGTTCATGGGTGCATACACAGATTCTATAAGAACCACCCACCTACACATCAGTCGAATGTTTTAATCCATGTCCCATCTGCTAACCTGGAGGGGGGTGGAGTTAAGGGGGCAAGTGAGAGGTCTTGGCTTCACTTTTGAGAGACGTCAGGTCGCCCATCTTTATATGTAGTTTGTGGATGCATCAATATCAATAATATATCAATAATATTCATTGCAGCAGGATTTGGGTGATCACATTAACTGAGTGTAGTTTGGGGTTGCTGCCAACACACGAGTTCTACATCATCCAATAATCAAACGCTAGCAAGTCGTGGAGATGCCGATGGTAAACTTTATTTTCATCCTTCCCAGCTGGATGCTGTTGGCAGACGCGGTTCAGTACCTTTTTCCTTTTCATTCTCAGCCACTACAAGCCACGTGAAATGTCTCTCAAACCTGCCTGTTGTTTGCAACGCTGCTGTGACGTACAGTGTTTTTGTTTACTTGCCACACAGAGTCATTGATTCTAGTCCTGCTGCTCTGTGGTCAAATGCAAACTGAGTGGAAACAACGTCCGTTCTGCACAGACCGGCACGGTGCAGGCCTCGTTCTGGAGCGCACCCATCTCTGATAGTCCAGCTCCAATTAACCGTGTCCACAGGAAACTACACATACTTATACACACACAGATGTTTCATTCAAAATAAGGTCTTACCGGATCTAAGTGTGTTTCTTATTCGAAACCAAAGTGTGTTTAAACAGGCAGTATTCACACTTGTGTTGCCAAAACGTTTGTCTCGCAGGGCTTCACAGTCCTAACACGCAGCGTAATTGTGTTATGAGGACACTGGGTCTATAAGGATATAAAAAGACGGTCATCTCCCTTTAATATGCTCTATTCTCCCTTTGGTCATATTGATTTTATTTCAGTGAAGACTCAGGTTAGAATATTGGGATTTCCGTCCACTGACAAGGTGAAAACACAAAGTCACTAAAAAACAACCTGGGCTTCCCGTCTGCTCCACCAAGAAAAACATAAAAATCCCAGCGTAACAAATCTCTACCCTCCCCGTCTCCCTCCCGCTCTCCTCCCCTCTAACCACACTGTCTCCCTGCAAAATCAACTCCTTCCCATTATGCTCATTTAAAAGGCAGTGGCAGCAGCAGCGGCAGCAGCAGCAGCACACAGTCTGTTTGTCAGCGATTGTTTCTTATCTCCGTGTGCTCATGTGAGGACAGTGAGACAGTTGTGTTTGTGATTGTGCGTGTGTGTGTGCGTGTGTGTCTCCTTGTGTACCGTGCATGTTTGTGCTGTATTGATTGCTGCGGGTACGCGGGAGAAAACGAGGATGGATCAGTGAAAAGACGGAAGAACAGAAGATAATACGCGACGAGATTGGCCAGAAGAATGAAAGAGACACAAAATGAGCCACATATCAATCTGAGACAGGAGGAGAGATTTATTTAAGCTCTGTGAATCCTCTTTCCTTTCTGATGCTTGTATTCAACGTGTCCTCCCCCCTTTATGAATGCAAACGATCCATGTACCAAATACTCTCCTCATGTCAGAGTCTTAGTTTGAGCTGTGTTCTTGTCTGAGTCGAGGACTAGGCCGAGGCGTGTTTCCCTTTTTCCCTTGCCAGTGCCGCGCTCTCTAATCCCTTGTTCTCTCGCGTGTCTTGTGTCTTGCGTCTCCGCCCTACAGAGCAATCAGTTTGGACAATCAGCTGGTCGTCCTGGCAACCACGGCAACGGACGCAGGACGCTACCACGTGGAGGCGGTGAACGAGATGACGGGAGAGAACGTGACGAGTGCCGCCGTGTACCTGAGCATCTCAGGTAAGAACACACATTTTGATTCATCTGAAAGGTTTTGGCAGCGAACCAACAGACGCACTAATTAGCGTGTGCATTCAGAGCATCGGTTTGTTTCATCAGAGGCTGTCACATAATTAAATATGACTGATTGTGCATTAGGAGCTTCTCGGGCCCTTTGAGGAGCTTCACAAGTGATCTGTGTTGTAACTGAGGTTGAGGTTCAATCGGGCTTTAATGATCTGAATCTATTTTACTGGAAAAAAACATTTATTTTTAAAATCTCTTCTATTTGTTGGCTCAGAGGACAGTTTTGTGACGCAGCCTAATTACTGTCGGCTGCCGTAGGTACAACTTGAAACTGAGACGAGCAGCACAACACACAAACAGAGGATTAAAGATATATGATAAATATCAAATATGCTTCAAACAAACTACCTTTTGTCTGATTCTGGGACGAAGTGATGATTCTGAACCATTAATTAAGAAACTAAAATTAAGGATGTCATATGAATGAAAGATGGGAGATGGGAGATTCTATCAACTGGAATGACTTGATGCAGTTAGATTGTCCCAGTATAGAGGAATCACCACTGTCTCGTTAAGAAAACTCAACTAACTAATTCTTCTTTTTGCTAAGGACATAAACTTCCTTTTTGGACTGCGCATTAAACTGTGAGGAGCCAAACTGTATTGTGGCTTACGAGCAAGTAACTTTTAGCACCGACATAATTTGACGTTTGTCATTTAAAAGCAACTGTCAGCTACAGAAAGATAATTCTGCTGACGTGACGTTTCAAACATTAATTAAAGAGGTTAAAAGATTTGATGAAGTATTTAAGACACTTTAAGATTTGCATGTGTATTTTTGTTCACGTGGAACTGGTTATCAGAACCCAACTTTAAACCAGGAACAGTAGATTAGACTATAGAGCCAGTTATGAATAAGTTGAGCTGAGCTGTGGTTCAGATCCAGTTGCTGCCAGTTGTTCAATCATAGAGGTTTTTTTCATGTTCGATGTTTGCAACACACGTCTGAGATCGATACTGATACTTGTACGTCTCTGTGTTTGTTCACTTCCCTCCTTTTTTCTCTCTGTATGTTTCCTGTGTCTCTCCATCCACACTTTAACACAAACTGCCCTTTATTTTGTTACTTCTCTCCTCTTCTCTTCTGACCTGTTCAGCCCAAATGTCACCGCATTTGAACGGTACAAGTCTGCTCCGTGTTTGCTTTCATATCAGAACAATGGACGTTCTGAAACTATTTGCAGGGTTGAAGTCTCAGAGTGAAACAGCTCTGCCAGTTGGTGGAAACAGTTTTTGTTATGTGCGGTTTCTTCTGTCAGTCTGCAGAAGTCCTTCCATCTCTCAACTACAGACCCAGTCTCTTAAACATTAAATTAATAAGTAGCTGTAAACCATATCCAGAACAACAGTCCCGTCCCAGACACTGTCGGCTGTTTATTATGTTACAGTGTTTAAAAGATAGACTTGTTATGTACTTGTCCTGAATTTCCGGGTCATTTCTTTTCATTGGATCATCTACATGTGGCCACTCTGCTGCAGAAGGTCATTTTTAAATCAGTGAATATTACTGAATGACACAAAGAAGCTTATAATTGCAAGGTTTTTTGGTGAATGTGTTTCTCTCCCGCTGTGTTTCAGCCTCCGTCACGTCCTTAATCCGTGGATCACCTTTTCACATGAATCCTTCTCCGTACCTCTATCGCGTCTCCTCAGAGGCCGGAGGATAGAGCGCTCACTCTAACAGTCTCTCCGCTGAAGTGTTCACTGTAGTTAAATGAGAGAGGGAGGGAGCGGTCTGTCCCTTGTGGCTGTATAGAGTTTTAATTAGATTCTTTTTACAGGGTTGTATCCTTTGGTATCCTTTGTCACACACACACACACACACACACACACTTACACAGACCCACACAATCACATAAATATACGCACAGCACCTTGTTAGAGCTGTCAGTGTAGAGTGCTCCCTTGGGCGTTTTTTAGGAATGGTAAGGGTATAGTTAGGTTTCGCTGATCAGACTTCGGCCATAAACGTCAGCCTGTGTGCGTGTGTGAGTGTGTGTGTGTGTCTGTTTATCATTTAGTGTTGTGTACAATAAACATTTCTTGGGTAAATAACCTTTGCTATAAAACAGAATATTTGATTCAGTTATTTGTTATTGAGGCTGTGGGAGGAAACGAGGAAAGAGGAATTAAATACAAACGAGTCAAAATGACACACAAAAAAGAAAAGGATGGAATATAAAAGACAAACAAGACCAAACAATGAAAGAGCAGGTTTTCTCTTCTTGTTTTCTGGATCAGTCTTCACTTTCTGTGGTTATGGATCATCTTTATGGCTCAGTCACATTGGTTATAACACTCAATACGCATTATTTTTGCCAGGCCTGACTCGTGTAAGGAAAATTGAACAGTAGCTGATGAATTTGGCCGGAAAATATATCTGTATCGATAGTTTGGGTTTTTCTAAATCACTCTATCCTCTGTTAGAATCACAGCTACAGTGTAGATCTAATGATCAGGATCTGCCAAGGTTTTTCTGGCAGGACATTTGAGCGAAAAGTAGAATCAATTTTGTGCAAATGAGATTAGATTAAAGTGAACTGAAGTGACGAGAGGTTCAGCAGGTTAAATGACGCGAGAAAATATGTGAATGAACTTGAGCAAATTGTGTTTTTGTTCTTCCCTGCCTCCTCTTTTGTGTGTCTTTTTTTTCTTTCTTCTCCACCTCCTTCCCCCTCCGTTTCCGGTCTCCTCGCTTTCATGGTTTTTTTTATCCCATTAAGCAGCCGGTGCAGGATCAGACGACTGAAGTTCGTAGCTGTCAGTCACATTTTCTATTCCTAAAAAACCTTGTCTTTCTTTTCATGAATTCCGCAGACTAAATGAGATACCTATTTCGTATTCTCCTCTTTCGCACTTTGATTCAGACGTTGTGCACAACAAAGACGAACAAGCAAGAAATAGGATTGGTAGAGAGAAAGAAGAGAGACGGGGGAGAAAAAGACTCGATGAAGTGAGTCATGGGTGCAGATCAGGATACGACCTGTTAGATAGAAGAACGTCTGAAGGGGGAAATGTCTCTGTCTGTTTTTCTTTCCACCAACACAACCACAGGCACTTTACAGTGAACAGCTACACCTGGTGTGAAGACGTGACGCGGCTGATCAGATTGCAAATGGACAGCTCTTGAGCGCATGGAAGTAAATTCTGTATGTGGACTAAGTGCTTTAAAGTGCATTTAGCCATTCAAACAAGGAGGTCACACAAAAACTATTGGTTGGATCACCAGGAAAACTTGGAAGGATGTGAAGTGAAGTTTCTATATCTGCTTTTATTCTTCTTCTTTTTTGGGACAAACACATATCAGAGGAGGACGAGACGTGGGTGATCTGATCATTCATGAATTTAACATGAATAGACTCAGAGATACAACCTGGATACGAGTCAAGCGTTTATATTTAGGTATAAATTGAATCTTGGGGTTGATCCACAAAGCTTGTACGAGCGCAGGAAAAGCGGCACACGGCGAGTTGCATGACCCGCCTACTTGACATATCCATTATCTGCATGTCCCTGACCGCTATCCTGTAAGTGTGGCATATACGGCCGAAAATAAAAAGCAGTAACTGTCACCCGCGGTTGAGCCGGAATAGCCACAATTGATAGCAGCTCAGCAGCTTGGTGAGAGGTCACACACAGTAATCACTGGAAGTACAGCCCGCCTGTAAAATAAACAGCTCCTGGGGCTTTTTTATCACGGCCGACAACGTGTGGCTCCACGAGACGTTTCCACTCACTCTAGTTCAGTCATCGCTGCCGACTGAACCTGCGGCTGATTGGGCAGAAGTTGGATTTTGAATAAAATGGAGGTCGAGGTATTCTAACTATGTTATTCAAGGAATATCAAGTCAGTGCAGCGAATCACATTAACGCAGCAACTCCAGGGAGAGAGGACTCGAGGTGCAGCGGTGGGTGCTGGTCATTTAATCCGTGTGTGTGAGTGTGAGTGTGTTTTTGCATTAGAGAGAAACAGAATTCTAATGGCCTCAGGGTATTTCTGTTAGTGACAGGAGATGAGGATCCCTCCTCCAATTAATTAAGCTCCATGCATATACCTGACATAATTTCCCGCTCTTTCTCTTTTCTCCCTCTTTACCACGCACACGTTCGCAAATACCTCGGCCTGTCAATCAGAGCAGCAGTGGGTCTCCCTGTTGAGTGTCTGCGTGTCTCTGAGCTTCTCTTCAGTTCACAGCGGTGGAGGCCTTTGTAGATTTGTACTTCAGACCATTACAGCGGCACAATATCCCCAAAGAGAGCACTCGCAGGAGGGAGACTCACACACACACACACACACACACATGAAAGCACACAGACATGCAAATGTACACGCATGTAAAGGATGCACGCCTAGAAACACTCGGCGTAGCTGGGCACCATCAAAGACGTGCTCTTTGCAGAATAAAGAAACGAGACAAAACGGCTGGAGCCATTAGACTCACCGAGATAAAGAAGTGGAAGCGTGATAAATATAATCCGACGTGTATGGATCTCACAGATGAAACAAGAGGAGGGGTCACGCAGGGTAGACAGGAGAAGAGGGAACAGAAGGCAGGATAAGAAAAGAACGAGTGGGAAGGGGAATGTGTCGGGCGCATAAATGCTGATATAATAACTGTGAGGACTTAAAATGCAATCTCAGCTCTGGGCTCAATAGTTGATCAGCTGCCTTTATCTTTTCTAAAGAGAAGACAGTAATGTCACGCCTATTAATGATTGCTGAGCTTCGAAAAATAGCTTTGAGTAATACGTCCGTACATCGAAGCCCTGCGTGCAGAGTGCTTCCTTTTAAAAGAGTGATCCAGCAGTTTTGTTTCTCACTTCCATAAAGTTCGGCGGCTTGCAAGACACAGACTATAAAAAAAGTCCGTGCTGTCGAGGCTGAGATGTCCTGACTTTAAGTCCCTAAATGCAATTTATGGCATCTTTTTCCGTTGGACCCTCGCTGCCTCGTAAACGCTCACATCTTTCCAATATCCAGTACGTAACAGGATATCTCATTTCTCCGACTTAACAAAGCTCCCTCCACAACCTCAAAAGATCCTCACAGGCTGAGTATCGCTGTCCCTGACGAGGGAACGGGACTTGATGAATAAAATCTGCGGCGTTCCCCTTTAAAATGCTCCACATAGCGTATCTCTGTAATTACTGCATGTACTGGCTGAAGTCGAACCAAACTCCTGTTTTCAGAAATGAGACAAGGAAGTTGGAAGAGGTTGTTAGACATTTTTCGGCTTTGAGGCTTCATAGTTCTGCACGGCATTGATTTGTATTGTAAATTGGATTCTGCTGCATTTATATTTGCAAGAACTGTATTCAGTGATGTGGCAGAGGAGAAGGCAAACAGACGGCAGAGGAAAGATGACGAGTCAGTGACGCAGGTGGGAGAGCTGAGCAGGACGCGTCAGCTCCGAGTTCATAAATACTTTGTTAAAGAAAAACTCTGTCCTTTCATAACCCTAATCATTGTACGTCTGCCTCGAGGAGGGTGTGGTAGTCTGAGTTTGATTACCTCGGCTTGGTGATTGGACGAGAGTCTGTCTGAGTTTGATTACGCCCCCTGTCATTGACTTCCCGGGTCTCCGCCACGTCTACATCACCCTGTTTCTCCCGTTTATCCTTTGGTTCCCTCCTGCCGCCATCAAGCAGGGGCCCGCCCCCCCCGCGGCCCCGGGAAGTGACCGAGTGGCCTTTGTTCAGGAGCTGAGACACAGACTCATGTAGCATCTGACTCAGTTGACCCCCGCACAACCCAGACACACTCGCACGCTGTCGCACACACACTCGGGGGATCTGATGGAGAAGGAGATATTGGTGTATGTTTCCCTTGGAACATTCAAACAGCATACGTTTGGCCCATGACACACAGGTTACTACTCTTTTTGAAAATCTTTTAAAAATACATAGTTTTTAGTATTCGTTAGACACCGTAACCTGTTTTCAGTTTTACGTTCGTTTTGGTGACGACATTTGTGTTAATATTTTTGCGCGTGTGTGTCTTTGTTTCATTTAGTTCGTTCCCTAATCATCTTCCCTCCCCTCCAGATGTTTCCGTTCCACATCACTGACTCTTAAATGAGAGCCCACTCGGTGTGTGTGTGTGTGTGTGTGTGTGTGTGTGTGTGTGTGTGTGTGTGTGTGTGTGTGTGTGTGTGTGTGTGTGTGTGTGTGTGTGTGTGTGTGTGTGTGTGTGTGTGTGTGTGTGTGTGTGTGTTTGCTCCAGGTCCCATCCCAGTTGTTCTGCGGCGCGTCTAATTGGAGGTATTTTAGTGTCCCTGGAGAGAGAGTGTGTTGTGGAATCTGTGGTTTGTGTGCATGCATGTGTGTGTGTGGGTGTGTGTGTGTGTGTGGGGGTGTGTGTGTGTCATTGCATCATTTGAAAGCTCAAACATAAAGAGTCCTGTGTGTTGTCAGGTTGTTTGCAGCACTGCAGCTGTCGTGATGTGATCAAGGTGTTGACTGCATGACGATGTGTTGATTACATTCTGCCGCACTATGTCCCGACAGGCTCTAAAGATATAACATGTAACAACTCCTCATTAAAATACAACCAGACCTATGTTACATATGTTCTTGACATGTGGACTTGCATCGTCCAAACATGTTTCCATCTATGTTCCAAGGACGTTTCACTTTGGCCGCGGTGGAGGTCACCCTTTAGTTTGAGCCATATCTGCTTTACGCGTGGCTTTGCTCGCCTCCGCTATAACGTCCAGGGCCATGAATGTATTGGTCACTCAAGTTATTTGTCTTATTGTTTAAAATGAGAGACCCCTCGTGGCTGAGGTTCCATATCGTACGGTTAAGGAACACCACAGACAGAACATGTGTGGCACAGTTTGCTCTACACCCACAGTCTGCAGCTCCAGTGTTTGACAGGGAATACGTCCCTGGAGTTTCCAGTCAAACCAGTGAGAAGGGGAACGCCATGAGACACGAGGAGCAGCAAGACTCTCTCAGACAGTTTTTTTTTTGGGCTCGTGACCCATAAAAATAAAACAAACGCCAAATTGAAAACTGTGTATAAACTCTCCACCCCTGATAGGAGCACAGGTGTGAGAGCGCTGAGCGGTGACACAAAATCTTTTCCCTTTCCCTCTCAGATGACTGCTCTTAATTAATTACCAGCAGAATCTATGGCACTGTTAGGAAGCAGCTGCCAATTATTATTTAACAGCAAGATAAAATGGCTCAAAGATTTTATAGATATGCGCAGATGCTCTTATTTTCCTTTTAGTTACTGTATATAATTTATTTTTCGGTGGGTGCTAAACTGCAGCTGATCAGAAAAAACACGTGATTAGAGAACATTAATCGTAGTAATGGCATTTTCAAAAATGTTGGGATCGAAGAAACAAACATCGCACGTACACAAAGATATAAAACAAGGAAGATCCTTGTGTTACCACGATCAACAACAAGCCGCTGGATTAAGCTGTTGAATGCGTTTGATGACACTCAGAAGCTGAATCAATGCTGCAGACTGAAGAAAGTGAAATAGGGTTCTGTTTGAAAATTGCTTGAAAAAGTGATGAGAGCCTTAAAGAAGCAATCTGTAAAAAAAATCCCATTTGTACCTTATGGACACGTTAAGTGTTTAAACAATTTGTCAATTTAGTATTTAGTGGATCAGCACGTAACTAATCTGCAACTATTTGGATATTTGATTAATTCATATTAATATTTCTAAAATGGTTTCAATTGTATTCGCAGTTTTTTGTTGCTACTACTTCTAGTATTATTTAAAATTGTATTAATATAACGATGCTCAAAGAGACGTTACCTACGTTAAAAACAGAGAAAATCCAATGACTAGATATATAATTAATTATGTCCAATGAGTTGGGGGAGAGACGGCTTTGTCGCCCTAGTTGGGTTTCGTACTTGTAATCGAGCAAAGTAAAGACATTTAAAAGAGTCACCTTGGATTTGGAGAAATTATAATTTTAAGGAGAATTTCTGAACCAAATAACTTTTGTTTTTTTGAGGCTCTTAACCCAAAGCCTGGTTTCAGTGGCTACACAGACCTCTGCACTCTGATCAGTACAGCAGCCGTCATGCCCCGCTCTGACTGTGCTGAAGAGTTTAAGTGAAAACAACAAGCAGCATTCAGCATTCAGCAAGCTCTGAAACTTCTCCTGCTCCTGTTATTTGTGCAAGCTGTTGGTTTAGGACAGGCAGATACAGCACTTGCAGCAGAAAACCTGATTTAAACTTGTACTGTTCAAAAATACTGTTTGGAGACGGACGAAAGCAGCACAGACGCTGCAGTGTGCACAGACGCTGCAGTGTGTGCACGCTCACTCACCAAATAACTGCACAGCCGCCCCTCATTTTGTGACCATCTGGGGCCGGATGTATTAACTTGGTGGTGGAGAGTTCTTGTTGTGGTTCATTAAAGAAATGAACCTTTTTGTCAGTTGTTGCTAAACTAAAATGGATTAAACGTTAAATATTTATGCATTAAAGCAGCAGCGTGTGTGTGTGTGTGTGTGTGTGTGTGTGTGTGTGTGTGTGTGTGTTGCTTTATCCAGCAGCACAGGGCGTACTTTCTTTGGCCTTTTTTAATGCAGCATCAAGTTAGAACTTTTTAATTGTGGAACGCTGTGGCAGATATTCTGAATGCTTGTGTTTAATAGTTGGATAATCTTTTGTTCGGTGTGAAGAAACTCTCCACTCTCCATAATTGAGATTGCGTAGGAAGCCTGTGTTCAAGTTGTCTTAAGGCTAGTTATGTAGATAACCATCGTGAAGGTCACTTCACAGAATCACCGGTGCATTAAATTGCATGTAAACCTTGAAGAGCGTGTACCAGTATGATGGAGTCTCTTTTTCTAAAATGGTTATATCTATACCTTGTACCTTGTGCCTGGCGGGTTCCTTTGAAAGATCTAACCCTGGGTGAGGACACATTAGGTTTACAATTATCTCTTTTGTATTGTGAGTCTGGTAATTTGAAGTCTACAGATGTGGAACACACATGCACGATCAGACAAATAGGCCCTAATACTCTGAGGTTTTGTTAAAAGGACTTCGCTAATGAATCGCTGCTTTGATTAATTCCTGCTACAACTGGATGTGTCTGGAGTTATTATATTCAATATTTCAGCAGCGGGGGGGATCAGACGTCTCTCTGCTGATCCCCATCTCTCTTCTCCGTCTGTTACCTTTGTCTCCCCTCATTTCTGTCTCTCCCGGTCCCTTCTCACTTTCTCACTCAGTCTAATGAGGCTTCTCTGCGGTTCTATAATTAAAACCCCAGTGTACAGACAGAGAGATGGCGTGATGGAGGGACGGACAGGAAACTCGCTCGCGGACTGTGTCAGTACAAGAAGTGTGAATCGCTGTGTGTGGCTGCGTGTGCACGCTCAACTCGTTCCACCCAGTTATGGATTTAATTGCAAGCGTGTTTTACAGCATGATGGGAAAGATTAAGACGGATGCCCATGTACGTGGCTTTGACACAGCATTTTGCAGGCGAACGCCCACTCAAGCGCTCTTCAGATCCTCCTCCGTTCGCGAATAAAACGGTCAATAGACAAAAAGGGAAGTGGTGAGAGATCGAGGTGTCCGGTGGGAGAGGAAACGGGCAGAAAGTCGCAGACGGTGGATGTAACAAGTTCCTGAAGAATCAATGAACAAGCAGAGGCTGTGGATGTAAAGAGGCCAGAGAAGTAGAGGAGGAGGTTCCAGTGAAAGTCTGGAAGTTTGACTCTGACTCGTTGTTTCAGGGCATTCAGAACACTGTGAGCAGTGAGGGATTGAAAGGGATGTAGTAGTAGTACGGCATCTTGGCTACATTCAAGTGACACAATTCACACTTAACAAACTTTTCAGTTAGTCCTTAACATACTGAGATTAAGTGTGTTAATTTAGTTTTTTGGGTAAAATCAAAGATGTTTCTGGGTCTGAACTTCACGTCCATCCATTATCTCTCTGTGTGGTGTTCCCCTCATGTCTGAATGGGTTTTCTCTGGGTTCTCTTCCTCCCTCAGACTGTGTTTTCATGCAGATTGGGTTTAGGGTGATTCGACGTAGGAGTGAATGGTTGTTGGTCTCTGTACGTCTGTCCTGCGATTCGCTGCTGACTTGTCCAGGGTGTAAATCAGCTCTCGTCCAAGGTCAGTAAGGACGGATGGGATAAGTAATGTCTGATGATTACAGCCACAGATTTCAGATAGTCAGCTAAAGCAGGATTATTTATTGACCATCAGATTGTTACTCTTAAAAATAAACTTAAACATACTTGCTAACTTTTTCAAGACACAGGTTTGCTTGGTAACAGCCAGTGGCAGCTTGGCTGACCCACGAATAAAGGTTGATTCACCTAAGTCTGCTTACAGCATTAATTCAGCCCTTGACTTTATTGGAGACAGGGGGCGCAGGGAGGTTAAAGTTACGAGACAACTTATGTTTTAATTAATGTTCAGTGGTGTAGAGGCAGAACCTTACTTGAGTTTGTGTCTGTGTGTGTGTACGGTTTGTGTGTGTGTTTGTGTGTGTGTGTGTGTGTGTGTGTGTGTGTGTGTGTGTGTGTGTGTGTGTGTGTGTGTGTGTGTGAGAGAATGAAGCAGATGGAAGAATTTGCGTGGATACGTTTGTTCGGGGGAGAAACGCAGCAGAAGGAGGATGAAATATTGTGCTGTCTGTGCGGAGGATACAGTCGGAAATGTAGTTGATGTACCGTCAAGGCTGACTAATGCACATCTCCAGACAAATACTGTGTACAGATACCGTCTCGGCTCCCTTAAGGAGATGAGATGCACGAGCACACACGAAACACACACAGGAAACTGAATGAGGTGTCAAGTGTGCAGATAAGTAGCGTTGTGCTCGTGGTTTTAATGATCCTGCCAGTCACACGGCTGTCCTTACTGCTACCTCCCCCAAACTGTGTGTGTGTGTGTGTGTGTCAGTGAGTGTGCATGATCATTAATATTCTGAATAGCAGTTTTGTACCAGCTAAGGACTCGTGTTGTATGCAGTGTTCGTGTAGACAGACGTTTTTTTACAGTTTTATTTTGATACTCATCACTGTGTGAAAAAGCGCGAGGCTCCACGACTCCAAGCCGAGCGACCCACCGGGATACGCTGTTCATTTGCCAGCTTGTATCAGCACACACACCGACTGCATTCGGGGGGTTTTCATAACCACGTTTCAGAGGATTCCAGAATACAAAAGGAAATATTACTGCGCGTGCAAACACACTCATTCCCCTTTGTGTTGTCTGCGCTTCCTGCTGGGTGTGATGGGTTATTGGCGGAGCAGGCCAGTCAGCAGATGTTAATTTGGAGCAATAGATGTGGTGGAGAGAAGGAGAGATGAAGAGATAGGATAGAGGGAAGAGAAGAAAGATAAAGGATTGGGTAAATAGGAGATTTGATGAGATGCTGAGGAAGGAGAATGGGTTTAATGGCAGAGGGAAGCCAGCAAAGAGAGATGGGTGGTTGCTGGCCTCCACCCAGATGAGACCAGGAGGGAGCTGGTGGACGTGACATTGACAAATTCAGATATTGGAATATGTATTATAACCAGTGGGGGTCTCACAGTTTATTTAGAATTGTACATACAGATGAAATATATTATTTTTGTGATGATCTGTCTCAATTCAGAATTCTCACTGTATAAGCAGAACAAGCCTCATACTCCCACTGGGGTTGTTCAGGAAATCCACTGTCTCTGTGATGTGTTGAACGACTTGTTTCCCCGAGTAAACAAGGCAATTCTTATTCATTAACACAAAAACGTGGGGGGGGAGCCTACAACCACACCATCACGAAAAAATAACATGAGGAGGAATTTTGAGATTTGAAACAATGCATAGAAAATTCTGGGTAAAAGTTTGGGTGTTTGCTGCCTGAAAACAAATCTGCCTGTTTATCATTGTTTCTTCTAAAAAAGTACAAAACAACATTTCCTTTCAATCAAATCAAGCTGCACGAATTAACACACTCATAGATATTAGTTCCCCAAATGTGCCTGATTGATTTCATCAAGATTCATGAATTATTCTAAAGTAAAATAAAGTTTTGATCCACTCCCTGGATCTGCACTACAATTTAATGGGTTCTCTCCTGACCTATATACCACCACCTCCTTACACCATGTTTAATGTCATTTTTGCGTAAACCTGCTAGACAACAGACAGACGGACAAAATAGTTGAAATATTACAAGTTGGCCGTGTGGGTTTCATCAATATCAATGTTCAAATCCTCACTAATGCTACAGGAAACAATTTTTCAGCTTTTAATTTGAAGTAAAAGGCTCAAATAAGCTCATCCTTACATACCTGAAAAAGACATATTGATATCGCAGTAAGTGCATTCCAAGAGCTTTACATCACGATCATAACATTATGTTGATTTATTGCACAGTGTGTGTGTGTGTGTGTGTGTGTGTGTGTGTGTGTGCACCGTAGTTATTTGGCTGTGCCGTGCTTCTTTCTAATACATCCACCAAGTACCATTAAGAGATTTACCATTCATCATTAGAGCTGCACGGTGATGAAGATACATCTTCGTCACTGCAAAATCAATAAGAGGGGACGATACATAATAATGACTGTACAAACAAAATCTGTTTTATTGAATGAACCTGACAGTTTATTCTTGACCTTGGAAAACAGATGACAGAACAAATGTCCATTCACAGAACTCGTCCTCGCTTCTTCTGTCCTCACAAACATTAACACACACAAGTCAAAGTCTTTAGATCCCAATGGATGCAGACACTTGAATTCACACTTGTGCACAAACACACATTGATCCCATTCATTCATTAGCTTCTGTGTGTTGAGCTGACACCACGGTCCGAAAGACTGTGGGGGGGGCGGAGGGGTTCTTTATAGTGTGCTGTATTCATTTGATAAAGCCTCGCTAAAATTCAGACACTTTTAACACCCGTTTGTTAATTCACAAGGAGAGCAATACATAATTGTGTGTGTGTGTGTGTGTGTGTGTGTGTGTGTGTGTGTGTGTGTGTGTGTGTGTGTGTGTGTGTGTGTGTGTGTGTGTGTGTGTGTGTGTGTGTGTGTGTGTCTCCTCCTGTCCCCTACGCAACACACGTGTACTTAAGTTTTGTTTTTTTCTTGGTTTATGCGCAAATGAAGAGAAGGTAGATGAGGACAGAGCGGGCTCGGGTACCAGCGAGCGTCAGAGAAAGCTTTGAGGGTGATGGAGATGGAGAAAGAAGCAGAGTGTAAAAGTTGAAGATTGAGAGGGGAGGCTGAAAACAGGAATAGATCAACAGGATTTTTTAATCCAAATATAGTTTTCCTCCCTTCTCTTCCTCCCTCTTCATCCCGATGTTACTCCCCTCCACCCCCACTCCCACCTACCTGGTTGTTTGGAGTGATTGAAAGAAAGTGGGAGATGTGTGTTTGTGTTTATTACACACACACACACACACACACACACACACACTTACATTACAGCAGTGTTTGACTGACAGACCGACAGACGGATGATGTCCATTACCCGTCATGTGCCGTCCGGAGCCTGGGTGGAACAGCTTCAGCAAGATCTCACAGATCTATCGCCGTTCTAATGAATCTGTTAAAGTCCAGACCCGACAAATCAATCTCTGAGCCACACAATCTATTAAGCTATTAATCAGACACAGGCCTGAACTCTTCTTCGCCCCATTGAGTGATCGCTTTACATATAAACACGGACGTAAAAGACACTGAAAACACTGATAAATGTGGACATGGGTGAGATTGTGAGAATGAAATCGGCTGTTCTTTGTTTCAGCAACAGAGTTTAATATTTGTGTGTCAGTAGTTGGTACAATGTTGACAATAGAAAACATTTGCAGGTGAGAAACTCGAGGATACTTGTGACAATTATTTGTTGATTTGCCTCAATTTCTTTCTTTGCTTTTTTGAGGCATTGTTTATTCAGTTATTAGAAGAAAACAAAGAGGTTGTGTGAGTTAATCTGATCAATAGAATCAGCTCCTCTCAGAAAAAGGCCCCGACCCATGTGAAGCATTGGCCTGATTTAAAAAACACATCAGAGCTGCAGATGGTCAATAACTAGCCACAAGTAAAACAAGCTGTAAACAAAACAATGCCATAAAATCACCTTTTAATTATTATTATTTGTTTTTATTTCTTATTTAATTGGAGATTATTATCTCATATAAAGCTTCCTATTATGGGGCTTTGTGTTTTGGTGTGATAAAACAAACATTTTGTGTTGTTTCTCACATCATATTGACCGTGACACACATTACAGTGGTTTATCCTTTTATAAAAATGATTCCTCCATGACTACTGTTCCAAAAATGCATTTTTACTCCATTTCTCTCAGGAAATAGTCAGTGGCCTAATCCCTGCAACTATTCAAATCTTGATGCAAACTATTGCCAAGAATGTTGTCGTCTGTTCTCACTCAGTTGTTTTCTCCTTCCTGGCTGCAAAGAACAAAATGTGTGGATGTTGGTAACGTCTGTCTCTGTGTGTGTCTCAGTGTCCTGTCTTTCGTACGTTTCAATAATTCTATCAGCAATCCTATTATTAGCCTACGGGAGGCGCTATAAATCATTTCAGGACAAATAATCTCAAAGATATTTTTCTCCCCTGTAACACAGACCTTGAAGTCCTGGGCTCTCGGTGATTTATTGCCCCCTTGTCAGTGTGATGGGCTCCATGTGCGTCTTGTATTCGCAGTGATGTTAATTGAACTGTCCTGTTACCCACTGAACTGGAATACACAGGCCCTCGCTGTGTTGTTGTTGTTGGAGTGAACTGAATGTAATTAAATTGAGATCTGATCCCTGCTGAAACAAACATTTAGACTGAAGACGCCTTTAGAAAACAACAATGGCACAAGTTCAGTCTCGTGTTGTCTTGGTTTTCCATCTGTGTTAGATGGTCCGGTGTCAGTTTCAAGGCCGTCGCTAGGTGAGATGAATGGATCCTAAATGGTTTTGAAACGATATAAATAGATTAAGAAGCTAATTTAAATACACTGGCATCTTGTTTTTTTATGAAAGTGTAACAGAACAATAAACAAGCGTCGACCTTATCACCGGCAGGTTGTGAATCAATCATGGCCGAGGGATAACTGGCAAAGTGACAACCAATAAAGGATTATCTTATTTTATCGTATTTAGATTGTATTTGTAAAGAGTATTGTTTGTATATGGTAAATATGACAGTATTAGCAATAGCATTATGTTATCTTGCCAGTTATTCTGCATCGTTTCATGTTGTATTCTGGAGGGTTGGTTTATAAAGGACGTAGAGCCTGACCGATTTATCAGTATTGGGCAAAAATATGTTCTTAATAAAAGTAACATACATATATATTTATTTATGCTTATTCATAATAAAGTTTATGATCAAACTGTAAACTTTTAAGCCTCAGTTACATTTATTTATCATAAGGGAATGATAACTATATCTTTACAACTTTTTTAAATAAGTATATCCACCAATATATTGATGTCTGAAATGTTTTACTCCCTAAAATATCTGTAACAGCATCAGCCCCCAAAAAATCCATATCTGGCTCCAAAAAGGATTTTGTGACAACAGTCACATTTTTGATGCAGACCAAAGCTAAAAGAAAAATCCATTTAGGTTTCACTAATTTCGACTGTCAAAGGAGAAGTCACCATATATCTCTGACAGTATTACTCATGAAATGTGTCCTAACTGCAAAACGTAGTAGATAATAAGAATAAGTAAGAATACACAGTGTACTGCTGCATCACACAGCATCAGCCTCTTCAAGGGAGTTTCCCCAAAGGGCATCAGTAAAGTCTTAGTACAGTATTGATGTTTTTATTCTGCTCCAAAGACTGTGAGTTTGTGAGCGAGTGTCTTAGCCTTCAAGGAAGTGCCCGAGGAAATGCCAGGACATGTAACCCTCCATTGATCTGTCACGTTCCTCCAGGCCTCGTCCCTAGATTTGCTGGCCTGTAGTAAATGAATGGACTGTGTCAAAAGCAGAGGCTGCACTGGGAGCAGTGGAGGCTGTGCTAGAAAACCACTCGTTTCTAAAGGAGGCACTTAAAAATTCAGTATCCTCTTATTATGTGCGCCTGTTTAGTTATGCTGAGGGTCTCTTAGACACAGTGCTTTGAGTCCGTGGGACAGAGTGAAGCGATTAGAGGGAGGTGGAGGCATAAAGACGAAGAAGGAGTGACTATGAAGGAGGAGTGGGAGATTGGGGATCACCCTGCGGCAACGTGATTTAGCAATGATGCATCTCCTGATGTCACTTGTGGTTCCTTCTCCATCTGGTAACTGAGGTGCAGGGGGACACACACGTGTAGCTGCGCCATATTACTGACTTTTCAAAGCACACGTTTGACTTCACCTTCCCTCCACCTTGTCCTCCATGCTGTTTCCCCTGCAGGATCAGAGACCTCCACTTCTCTTTGTAGAGTCTCAGGCAGCAATTATCTGTCCTAACTAGATAGAAAACTTAACCGATAATTCAGTTTTTTGTGTATGAACTCGACCCGAGCCCGATGTTTGCCATGATTATAGTCACACGCAGTAGGAACCTGACCCACGTCCGAATAGCACCTCCAAGTTTTGTCCGAGTCCACAGTCCGGCTCTCTGAGGCTACATCCACACGACCATGTTTTAATTCTAAAATACATCGCTGCTGCTACGTTCCCTCTGACCGTCCTCACTACTCCGGAGTCCTTAAAACAGAGAATCAGCGTTGTAGTATGTTCAAGCAAAAAAGGACATGTTGACGCCGCTTTTGCTTCCTGATTGGTTCTTATCAGTTACAACTCGATTACCAGTGGGAAGGCGATATGTCGTAAAAACACTCATATCTCCACCTTGTTGTTGGTCCAAGAAAAGAAATCCCTCGCCCTACTTTTCACCATTGTTGTTCCTCGTAAAGAAGAGTAGACAATATGCTCCGTGTTCACATGGGGGAGTGGTCACATGACGTGCGTTTTTTCAGTTGGGGCATCATTACCGATACAGGACTTCAAACACTTGAATGGGAATGTACGAGTACGAATGCGGCGACTTGTGTCAGAGCCAAAAAACTTGAGGAAGCAACACTCCTTTGAATTGTAAATGATGTGAGATCTCTCCCATGCCGTCATTAGGCTCACAGTGGGAATTGCACATCTCTTTTCCCATTTTCATTACATGGCACTCTCGTGTTTTATGTGTCTCTTACAACTCCCTTGTACTTCTGCTCTTTCCTTTTTGGGGGCTTTTTGTTTATTTTAATCCCTTTCACTGGCACATTTATACTCCTCGGCTCATTTGCTCGCTCTTTGTTTTCGACTCATGAGGTAATGCTTAACAAGGGATTGGTGGCTTTTTATCTCAAGTGCAGATTTGAGTGCTACATCTGTTTTGGACACAGAGAAAATACCAACAAGTCTAAAGAGATTGGATGCAACAGGAGAAGAGAGAGCTCGAATTAGATTCCCGAAGAACGAGACGTTGCCGAGAGAGAGAAATGAAAAATAGGAGGAGAAAGTCAGGTGTATGCTAACCTTTTTCTTTTAGGCGGTGAGCAAAGAGAATGTCAAAACCTGGTGACATTTGAGATTCAAACAAGGATGATTGACACCAACTTTTACTTCTACGTATATGGGAGAGTGGGCTCTGCATTCTATCTGTCCGTGCATGTGTGTGTGTGTGTGTGTGTGTGTGTGTGTGTGTGTGTGTGTGTGTGTGTGTGTGTGTGTGTGTGTGTGTGTGTGTGTGTGTGTGTGTGTGTGTGTGTGTGTGTGTGTGTGGACATGATTGACATGGTAAATTGGAAAGGTCAACCGGTGCTAGTGTTTGGTTCGGACAGGCAGACAGCAGGAGGATGTAATCTTCCCACAGCGCACGTTTATGGAGGGAAGGGGAATCTGAGCCAAAGACGAGATATGGCTCAAATACCTGGAGGAAGAGTGTTGGCTTGTATGAAATCTACATTTTAATATGTAAACCTGCTCGCTGCTGTTTATACACTGTGTCTAAATGAAAGCTCTCCTCACTTCTGGTCAGATTTACAAAGTGAGCCAGACTGCCGGGTGCGAGGAGAGGAAGCACATTGACTACGAAATTTGATGGTGGGGGTCTGTCAGGGATTGCTCTGCGGTCTGGGGTCAACTCTCCAGTCAGCTTATTATTTTACTGGACACAACTTTGTGTGTGAGAGTGAGTGTGGGGTCCAGAGTCCTTGTGTTTCTCTGTGAATGTGTCAGGGTTGGAAATTGGAGTGTTACATTTGTATAGCCATTGATATGAATTTCAAATAGGTGTGCATGCATGTGTGTGTGTGTGTGTGCATGTGTGTGTGTGTGAGAGAGAGAGAGGGGGAGGAACAGAGGGAAGAGGGAGTGAGATTGACAGGGTAAATTGGAGTGGTAAGGGTTCTGAGGTTGAACTCTGGTTTTAAAACAGCCGAGAGAGAGAGAAAGAAACGACTCAAACGTGTTGCTAAAAAAAAGTCTCCTTTCGCTCGGGGGAAATGTGACAGTGGATGCCGAGGTGGGCGGACGGGGGAGAACGAGGCGAAGCCGAACAGGAGAATAGATTATCAGTGAGGGTAAGGTGGAGCTGGGGGCGCGGGGGTGGGGGGTCTGGTTGTATGTAGATGGAGGGCAGAGAGGAAGGGAGGCCCGGCAGGTGTGTGTGTGTCTGTGTGTGTGTGTGTGAAAGGTGGGAGGAGGTGTTGAGTCACAGAGGGTGCGGAGGCGCTGCAGCAAACAGGTGACCGGCGGCTGGGGACTGGGAGGTCAGCACCTGCACAGTTCAGCTGGAGGAGTGAGACATGACACACATAGCAACAACCACCTTCACACACACACACACACACACGGAAAGATCAGGTACGGCATGTGGGATTGTTTCACGGAGAAACATCCACAACACAAATACTGTACTAATTCCCTGTGGTAGACCTACGCAAAGACACACACACACACACACACACACACACACACACACACATTGTAGTGAGCACACACAGAGGACACTGTGACCTGGTTGTTTGTAGGTCCTTCAGGCACTGAATACACAGTAGTGAATTCATGAATACAAATCATACTCAAGGCTGAGACACACTTAGACACACACACACTAATATTTTCACATCGGCTGGAATTGTATTTTAAAAAATCCATCTCATTTCATCTATATATTGAGCGGTGGAGTGTTTTGTGTGTAGAGATGAAACAGGAAGCCTGTGTTCACCTGTACGGCTGCAGTTATATTTTATCTGCTGTGAAAACGCGCGTCAGTAAACACAGCGATGATCACGGGCTTTTCAAAGGTTCGGCGACAACAATGACGGGAGGGAAAGTTACTGGAAAATGTGTTTAGTGGATTTAACCTGTCGAACATCAGATGATTTGTGTTGTGAAGGCACACACTCACACACACACACACACACACTCACACACACACACACACACACACACACACACACACACACACACACACACACACACACACACACACTCACACACACACACACGGTTTCTCTGTTGTTCCCCCGATGTCCCCATTGTTTCTCTGTTCCCATTCGTAACTGAAGATGACTCAGTATGACACTTCATTTGAATACACACCCACAGTCGTATGCCCCCCAGACCAAAGCCTGCGAGTTTCGGTGTTTTGTGTGTGTCTGTTTGGATTTGTGTGCGTGACCCTCTTCCAAATTCTCCAAAATAATAGACTTCCCAGTACGGCAACGGAACAGCACAAACTGTTCTAGTTAAATTGGTCTCTTTAGCTGTGTTTACGATCAATCTGGGCATTGTGTCTTTCTATGCTAGTGTCTATTCAACCTGAGAAATCCATGTGATTTGAGGTTGATGAACAGATTCATCCACAAGAATAAAAAACAACATCGAAACTCATTATTCTGCCAAAGTTTTCTCTCCCTCCTCTTTAGCTTTTCTCAGTTTTATACTGAAGCAGCTTTTTTTTCCCTGTTTCTCGTCAGCTGGCTCGCTCACGCTTCATCACGTGTCCCATACAGTGTGTGTGTGTGTGAGTGTGTGAGTGTGTGCATGCGTGTTGCACATACTGAGCGAACTTTGCACTGATGCGCTACGTCAGAATCTAAATTAAGTCCCTGACGCACACACACACACACTCTCAGATCCAAACACATACACACAAACACACACACACACACACACAGTATTCAAGTGTTGAGTGAGTGGCTCAGTGGCTGTACAGCAGTGCGAGGGGGGTAGTGTATTGATAGATGAATTGTGAATGTAGATTTTCTGCCAGTAGAATGTCAATGCCATCATTTTCTCACAGCCTCCAGTCCTGCTCGCACCAGACTTATGAGAAACACAGGGAGAAAGGCAGAGGAGAGATGATAGAGGCCAGAAGAAAAGAGTGAATGAGAGACAACATTTTGTCGCTGGCAGTTGATGGATGAGCCGCTAACAGCTTGTCTTCCTCTGGACTCCGTGATAACATGGCGTTCCCTCTTCCTGCCTCTCATCCATTTCTCTGTCTCTTGATTTTTGTCTTTGTTTGTGTTTTTTTTCTTCTTCCTCCTTCTCAGGGAAGATGCTCCTCTTCCTGTTTGCCTCCTCAGTTCAGAGACAGCTCAGAGCCGCTGTCTTGTAAAAGCTTGTGTTTTTCTTTTGATTCTTTTTCCATGTGTATTTTGCTAAATGTGTGTTTTTGCCGCCACCGGAGGAAACACTTGAAATCTAAATGATATCTCTCCTGTTTTCCCCTTTCCTCCCCACTTTCTATCTCCCCCCTTTCATACCATTTCTCTTCATCTCGCTCTCTCCGGCTGATGGACAGTCGGCAAGAAGAACCGTGGGTCAACAGGTAAAGAACCCATTTACATTTACATTATCTTTCCCTGCTCTTTCTCTCGTGCTCCTTCTCTCTTAACAGAGACAAATATTCCTGTGACCCTCTACCTCCGCGGGGAAGGTCAGAGCTCAGGGCCGCTCAGCTAAGTGCTTTGCTGAAGGTCACATTGGCAGTGGTCGTGGGTGCATGCTGTAAAAGATGTTCCACTATTCCGGGTTTCAGTGTTTCTGCCTCATTGCTAGTAAGAAAAACCTTCAGCCAGCCGCCTCTAACCTTCAAGGTCAGTCCGCTTTCAGCCTGTACCTATGAATATACAGTAAAATAACCGGATGGTTTTGCAGCAGTGCTTGTCAAACTTTTTAAAACAGAGAGAACTTAGTGTATTTATATATCTTCGCTGGCTTAAGAGTGAAGTTCTGTCTCTTAAGAGTAGATGAGACACACTTGTCTTAAAAAAAAGCAATAAGTGAAGTAGCTCTAACTAATTTCTTCCACTTTCGAACAGTGACACAAGTAAACAGCGACTGACTATTAACGTTCATGAATGATTCTTAGGATCAAGATAAAACAGCTACTTTGAAAAATTAAGACGAGATCAACATACAGCGACGGTGATCTGGTCCTTTTCCTTAATTATAAAATCGACATACCAGGATACAGCAAGCATTGACGCAGACAGACGGACGTGGAGAGTTCCACTGCTCGGTTCAGGAGGTCAAACTGCATCTCAGTGGCTTCAGGACGTGTTTGTTCTCGTCTGTTGAACAGTTTGAAGAACTGCGGCAACAGCTGGCACAAAATGATAGTGTTTAATTTGACTGAGGAAGGTCCTGTTTGTTTGTAACAGTCCCAGCTGTGGTCGCCAGTTGCTTGATCGTAGCTTCAAGTCGGCCGCATCATATCCATGACTTTTAAAGACATAAATAACTATGGCTATAGACAATTATAGTAAATAAATCGACAAATAAACTTCATGTCAGACTGAATGGAGGAGAAAGTTGTTCTACTATGACTACAGCCTCAAAACGTGACGTTGTCAACAACACGGATGATTTCTCACACATTTCAGAAGCGAAACCTTGGAAACCTCGAACTGGGTCGAAAAATAAAAAAGCTGCAATAACACGATGATGTGAAAGTCGGTTTGAAAAACATTAACAACCTTCAAATTAATTGCATGGAAAAAAGTGTGCAAAGGCCTTTAGAGATACTGTAGATTTTAAGTTTTGTGTAAATGTCTTTTAATATGGTAAGATATTAAAAACTTTGGCTTTGCCTTTCACCCCCCCCCCCCCCCCCCCGGCTGCCACGTCACCCACTTTAGAATTTGCTGACTTACAGCATAGGTGCAGTGGTTCTGTCTGTTGTTGTAAAATGTGTCTTGGCAGGTGCAGAGCATATATTCAGAAGTACAAGCTCTATATATATATATATATATATAGGCTATGTCTGTATCTAAATAAGTGTGTGTGTGTCTTTGCAGATTTGAAGCAGTTGCAAATACCTTTATTTTACTATAGAGATGACGAAACGTTACCTCATTATGTCATTGTGTGTTTCATCATCGAGCCAAAACATCGCAACTAATATAAAACTCCAAATGAATCAAATAATCATCGAGCACTCCTGAGAGCTTAAGTCCTCCTCTGCCTCTCCATTACCGCCACATGTTTCCCGCTTCTTCTCCTCCTTCCCTCTCTCTCTCTTTCCTTCCTCCATCTCTCCATCTCCTCCTCCCATCACTTGTGTGGCATGATGACAGAGATAGATAGAGGCTTTGGCAGCTGAAGGAAAAGATGAATATTTAAAATGGGGCATCTCTCTCAGTCCTCTCGCTGCTTCCCCATTGTCTGTGTCTGTCTCCCCTTGGGGCTTGGATCTTCTGCTCTAAGTGTGTGTGTGTGTGTGTGTGTGTGTGTGTGTGTGTCTGTTTGAGTGTGTGTGTGTGTCTGTTTGAGTGTGAGTGTGTGAGTGTGTGACTGTGTGTGTGCATGTGCCATGTCTTGACTTGTGGTTTTATATTGGCATTCTAAGGCAAGTGTAGTCAGACGATGACACTTAGCTGTCAGCATGAAGCATTAATGAGCTCAGTGACACACACAAACACTCGCCCCACTGGCACACACACACACACACACACACACACACACACACACACATGGCGTGCTCTCCAGAGAGATCAGCAAATTATCACCTTCTCCTTTCCATTTATTTTTGTATACCCTCCAAAAAAACTCTTTAAATTATTGAAAAAAAAAAAGAAACTTCCCATTTTCTTGAACCTCTCGTTTCAGGTGCCCTTCCTTTCTGTCATTCTCTCTCTCTTTTCTCTCTCCTCTGTCTTTCTTCAGCCGTTTCACTCTCTTGTTGTGTGTGCGGCCTCAGTGTGATATGTGTTAGTTGGCTGTGGACTCTGCGGACACATATCTGACAACTCTATTAATACACAGTCAGCTAACACCAGTCTGCCCGTGTGAGAATGGCTGTGTGTGTGTGTGTGTGTGTCTGTGTATATGCATGGAAGGAGGTGTGTGTGTGTGTGTGTGTGTGTGTGTGTGTCTTCGCCCCCCCGGCCAATCCCTCTGCTCTCGAGGTCTCTGCGGAGATTTGACTCAAAAGCTTAAAACACACAGATTTACAGTCATAGAAAGATCATACACACATAGACACGCGCGCTGACACCAGAGGTAGTGTGGAGTGACTGGCACATTTAATAGCAGAACAAGCTGTAATCTGAGAATCCATTCAAAAGAGGGATTACATTCTAATCTGTGGATGGAATAGCCTTTCATCTCTCTCCCTCCGTCTCTCTCTGTCTATCCATCTCTATCTCCTTCCTGCCCTAAAGCTGCAACAATCCTTTTTACCAGCCCTGCTTTTTTTGTTCCTCTTCTTCTTCTTCCTTCATCGTTCCCGTCCTTGATTTAATTTGGGATTTTTCTGCTTCCGCCTGACTGACACGCTCACACTCTTCTACAGCTGTGTCACCTCAGCAGCACTTGACTGTCAATCAGCAGTGATTGCACTGACGAGAGCGTTTGAATGTTGCAGTGTGTGTCACTGCCTCTGTGGTGCAGGAGTGTATCCACCTCTAAGGCCCAGTAGATATATTGTACTGGCATTAATGTTTTCCAATATACTGCACTGTGAAAAGTCCTTTTAATGGAGAAAGGTCTTGGGGCATTTTATTAATGGAGAGAAACCAAGAGAAAATATCCTTAGTACCAAATTTTCTATCCAACATACAGATTAGATGTGTTATCTAGTGGCTACATTTAGTAACTACCCTACATATATGGTTCCAAAGATATAAATTCTATGTTTATATAGGTTATATAATATAGGTTATATATCGATATTCTGCATAAGTATCAGTCAGACACTATCCAAGCCATGTCATGAACTGTATATAAAGATACAACATTAAACACACAAAAGTGTACCCAGATCCTCCTGATCACCCCCTGGTGGCTGGCTGCGGTATTGGTGATAAACCCTGCCTGCTCCATGTTAACAGATGGGACATGGACCAAATTCCAAAGACTGACCAGAGTAAAAAAAAAAAAAGTTTGTATCAAACTCATTTGTATTCATGTGCATTTAGTTTTACTTATTTGATGCAATAAAAATGAGGTGAAGCGTCGTGATTGACAGCTGAGAGTAACGACTAGCGGAGCGCGTGTATCAGTGTGACCTCGATACTGCAGTTCTACGATCATTTCTACGTCTGCAAACTCTGGCTCCAAGTAAAATAAAAAGCACAACGGAGACGTGTTATCTTCATGTACAGTCTATGAGCCACGTGCACACACACACACACACACACACACACACACACACACACACACACACACACACACACACACACACATACACACGTACTTTTTTCTCTCCCATCATCCCTTTTGATTTATTTTTAAACAGCCTTTTTTTTATTTTAAGCTCCTCGTTTAATCAGCCCTCGCTCCTTAATGAAGCTCCTCAGCCCCGACTTGTTGTTGTGCTATCACTTCGTTTATGCTACAACCCTACAATTTTTATTCTGCCCTCCTTCCCCTCCTCCACTCCTACTCTCTGCCACATGGTGTTTCTCATTTGCTAAATGAGGAATCCACTAGAGTTAGATTAAACTTCTGGACAGTCTTTACAGGGAGCCTTTTAGCTGCCACAGCACACACACACACACACACACACACACACACACACACACACACACACACACACACACACACACACACACACACACACACACACACACACACATTAACACTGTCTGGCGGTTTGAATGTTTCTCCTTGTGTAAATTGAGGAAGATTAATTAATTAATCCCTGACAACAAAAAGGAGGAGCTAAGTGGATGATAGGGAATACGAGAGGGAAGACGGGCAGAAGGGGATGTGAGATATAGATGAACATGAAATGCTGGAGATTCCCCTCTGAGGAAAAAGGGTGTAACACGCACTGACAGAGAGAAAGAATAGTGCGGATCACACAACCATATGGCGTTTTGCTTTCCCCTCCACTTCCACTATCGTGTCTGTCACTCCAGGAAGAAGAAGAAGACCATCTGCACGGTCCCCCCTTCGCATCTCGTATCTGCATATAAACCCTGTTTCCCTCTTCTGAGCCCTTTTCTCTTTCCTCCATGTTCTCCTTTGTCACACCGGTGTTCGCCGCTCTGCTGATTTGTCCGTCTGCTCCCCTCGGACACACGGCCCAAGTTAACAGGTTGGGCTCATTATCCACGTCCGCTGCTGCCGTTAAGGCTGCGCTGACGGCCACTAGTTCCCGTCTGACCTTTGCTCCCAACAGTGGACGACAAATGTACACTCTATACTCCACTTCTTTCTCTGCATGTCTCCCAGTCTGTCCAGTACCCTCCACTGCCACCCATCATTAGTTCTTACCTTGTGTGTGTGTGTGTGTGTCTGCACTTGTTTTGTTACCTCTTTTGCACCTTTTACAGCATAAACACTGGTGAGGTTAGGGTTAGGCTGTCCACCATGAATGGAAGCCAATGCAGAGTCCCAATGACAACTCCTCTGCAAGTGTGTTTGTGTGTGTGTGTGTGTGTGTGTGTGTGTGTGTGTGTGTGTGTGTGTGTGTGTGTGTGTGTGTGTGTGTGTGTGTGTGTGTGTGTGTGTGTGTGTGTGTGTGTGTGTGTGTGTGTGTGTGTGTGTGTGTGTGTGTTTAATTTAGAGAGAGGGAGAACCTGAGACTATTACTTCCTGTTCCTTTTTTCGTTTTCCATAAATGACTTCACTTCTGTCGAGACAGTTGAGTGGGAGAGTGTGTACTTGCACTTCTCTTTTTGTAAGGACCAGTTTGAGTTGTGATGGTTGAGGTTTGGGTTGTGTGTGTGTGTTATGTCAATGAGTGTCCTCACAGAGACAGAACTAAAGGTATATGTATGTGTGTGTGTGTGCTGTCATTTACCTGTCTCACAGTTCCTGCATGTCTTACTCCGTGTGACAGTGCGATGTGACTTTTCTGTTCTTTCTCGCTGATACAAAAAGAGTTGATGGAGAGAAAGAGGAATAAAGAGCACAGTCAATTACCACCTTTTCCTCCTTCCCTTCAAAGGAGAGATCAAAGCTGCTCCTCACCCAACCCCCCCATCCCATTTCTTCTCTTCACATCCCGCTTCCTCCACCTCCTATCAGAGCTATCCTGTTAATGTGTACTCTCTACTCCTCCCTCATTGGAAATCTACATATTCATCTCGTATGCATGAGAAACTCAATGATGTTCGTACACAGGCACGAAACATAACTGTCAAGTGGCGGCTTCAAGAAGTATAAAAAAACATGTATCAACTATTTAATTGGAACGTGCTTCTGTTTTTACACTTATACTTATTTTTGTCACACATTACAAGTGTTTGCTTTTACTTGTGAAAGGGTCATATCATTTCATGAATCCTTTGCAAACACACAATCATAATCTTGCACACACACACACTACAAATCTCTCTAATACACCTTTTAGCTCGTAAATCTTTTGTCACACACACACGGTCTCTAATACCTTATTATACACCCTGTTCCGTTGTGTGTTTCAGACAAAGAATGATTATGTTTATAAGGAAGAATTACATGAACCATCATTCTGTAATAGTCTGTAATTCTACTCCACTTATACCAAACTCCTCACATACAAAACACCATTATTACACAATGTACATTTCTTCATTTCTTGCAAAGTCCTAAAAGCATTCAACTCTGTGTCCTTGATAAAAACCACTGCAGGTTTTAGAATTGTCTTGAATTTCCTAAACAAAAGTCTAACATATTTTCTCTTGTCTGTCAGCAGATACAACACATATGCATAAAATAAAAGTGGGAGTATGTGTGCGTCAGGAAGTTATTCAGTTCAATCAGACCTTTGCAAACACAGTCAGCTTCCCATCTGTGCTGGAAAGGTCTTTGTCATGCAACTGCCATATGTTGATTTTAAAAACAACTTAAAATGAGTAAATGATCTTTAGATCGCAGTCATTCAATTATTTTTTATCATTTGGAGGTATGATTTTATTGTACTGGGAAATACTGACGTAAGCTTTGAAGATTTGATATAATAGTAAATATTTATATGGTCTTAAACAGTCTTAAATGGATCTTTACTGAAATCCTGATATTTCTATTGAGTGAATTTGTTTGTGTCAATCCAGACTCACACTCTACAGTTGTATTAATCTTGTATGTTGTGTTCTCATTCATATCAGTCTGGATGCCTCAAAGACTTCAGTCGTCTCACTGTACCGGTCGATCACCTGGTTGAACAGGAATCTGATCTGTGTAGTTTTTGTCCTGATGATTCCAGAACACTAACCGGCCGCATCCTCCAAAAAAAACGCTGACAAAAGGAAAAAAAAACTTGTTACTTGGTACAATTCTGCTTTGAACTGAAAGACACAACAAGAGGGAGTATTGACCCACTGACGGCTGGAGGGTGCAGACGATTTGCTCCATCTGTTTTGCAGCAAGGTTCAGTTTATCTGCGTCACAGCACAGTCTCAGTCGAGGCAACGCTTTTAGCCACGACGTGTAAAATGCTGCTTCAATGATATTAAAACAAGCTCAGTGCAGTTTGTATCAGATCTTCGGAGACTGAATCCTGAGAGACTCCCGAATAACATTTCTCACATGGCAGGAATCCATCCCATTGTCCCGCAGAACCGCTTGTTTAACATTTGGCTCGGTTCTAAAATTAGTCAGACAAACAGCTCAGGGTTCAAATCAAGCTAAATGTGTTCACTGTGGACACTGTGATGGTGTTTGCTCGAAAAAGTATCATGATAAATAGTCGAGGGTAAGATTGTGCGCGCACGAAAAAAGTACAGCAGCGTGTGTGTGTCTGTGTGTGTGTGTGTGTGTGCGACTATTATGGACTGAGTTCCAGAGTGTGCTGCTGTGTGTGCACGAGTGTGATTTATGAGCTAAACTACCTCTCATATTTTCTCTCTCTGTCACAGATCCTGAGTCAGAGCTTTTGGCTCCAGCGATTGTGATTGGACCTAAAGACACAACAGTGGTGGCCGGGAGTGAGGCTACACTGGAGTGCATTGCTAATGCCAGGTAAATTTCTTTTATGCAAACGCACAGACACACACACACACACACACACACACACACACACACAGCTCACTCACATAAACACACAAGCATTGAATAATTCTTTTCTCGCTCGACAGCCCTGTTTTCTTCCAGGACAATTAGAGGACACCACATAAACTCATTGCTCAGCATTTCTCTTCCACCAGAATTAGTGTATAGACACACTGGCACAAATACACATGCGCACACACACACACACACACACACACCACCAAGTTAACTTAAACAGAAGTCAGCAGAGAAGCTAAACCCACAAATTTACACAGGCTCATGCCAAATACTGTTTACACACACACACACACACACACACACACACACACACACACACACACACACACACACACACACACACTCAATTCATTGTGCACATTCTAACTCTTTTCCTGCCCAAACTTTATCCATAACTAACACACACATTACCCTTGACTTTAACTTGGACCTTAGAAAGTTCGTCTCGCCTCGTTAGGACTCTTTGGCTCATGAGGACAAAGGTCAAAGTGTATATTCTGGAAAGGTTTCCAATAAGAGAAGAGTTGTTAGTAACTCAGTTCTAATCCCTCTGTTACTTGTCTTTAACACATTGTGAACAGACTCTTATTTGTATATGTTAGTCATAGGGTTGACGTGAATGCAGCATGGTTATATGGAATTGTAGCACTTGCTTATGTTTGTTATGTTTCATTGTGAATTCATTGATTCTGATGGAAGAATCTTTGCTTCCTAGTTCATACACAGAAAATTCCATCTGTGTTAACGTGCTCACAGACGCATGTTTTTATATCCAACAATGATTGATTAAAAAAATAACACTTGCTTTGAACAGATAAACGCAGCCAGTGGCATGTATAGTTTTTATTGATTCTGTGTGTTGTAGTCCTTTCTCGACAATACAGAATAGCACGCTGTTGTTTGTGTTGCTGGGTCATCTTCTGACCAGAAGGTTGGCAGTTCAATCCCACCCCTTCCCCGTACCGCCCAGTTCCTTGGGCAAGAACTGAACCCCAAAATGCCCCTGATGGCTGTGCCACTGAATGGATGAATGGCAAAACACTGTACTGTTTAGCTTCGAGTGGTATAAAGCTCTATATACAAATACAACTTTTACCATTTGTTGTTAAACCAATAAGACGAATAAATAACTGATAAACTAAAACCACTCCGGTCCTGCAGTACAGTGAAAGACCATGAATACCAACTGTCCCTGCAGTTTGTGAGATAACGTAGTATATTAAGGGTTATTCTCTGCTCAGCAAATACACCTTATCTTCAATTATGGTGATGGGGTGAAGTAATATAGAATTTGTAGACTCTGATATTCCTTCATATGTTTCCTACTTGACTCGTTTAAACCTGCAGAAACTCTGCTCTTCTGTTACTGTGAGTTATTTAGTCCGAGTTCATCAGGCCGCTAGTTCACTAGGAGCAGAAGTCCCTTTGTTTCTCTATGAGCACTTGACCAGTGGGCGGCACTTAAGGTAAAGAGAGAAAAATGAGAACTGTTGTCAAACAAGACTTTTTTTTTCCATTCAACACCGAATCATTTGGTCTTTGTAAAGCTGCTGTACTGGTTTGACAGCTGCAGACAAATCAGCACAGCGTCTCCTGTATTTCTTCTACCGGGGACAATCCTGTCCTCAGGGACCATTTCTGATATCAGAGAGGCAGCCGCTGAAGAATAGTCCACAGAGATAATTCTGTAGCCAGAGAACAAATGCAAGAGACAAACTTTACCATTGGAGTTTTGGAAGAATGTGGAGTAAGAAATCAAATCTCCTCTCCAGATCCATTAACCATCAAGTCATCCAGTCTTACACACCAGTGCCGTCCTGGTAAAAGAACTAAAAATAATTAGAAGTCTGAGTGAAAACAGGCAGCGCCAGTAGGCCTGATATCAAGAGCTCCAAATCTGCTTTTCACTTTCAGAGTCTTTTGTTGTGGACAGGATCCGCTGAGTAAGCAAGTTAGAATCCTGACATATCTGCCTCGCAGTGAATTTAAAAAGTTTTTCCATTCGACTTTGTTTTTACCTCCAGGTGTTTCATCTGAGAGAGGAAGCAGCTGGAGAACTCTGAACTGTGTCCTAATGAAAGTCTGACTTTATAGTATTGAGCTTTATATTAGTTGAACTGAGCTTAATTCAATTGTGATAATAATAATAATAACAATACTAATAATCATAATTATAAAATATGTAGTCAGAAATAGACAGAAAGCAATATTGATAACATATTAGACAACTCCAATGCTTTCTCTATTGTTATCATCAGTTTAGTTTCTGGAGCTTTAGTTTTACAAAAACGTCTCCACCATAAACTTAATTGTTATAATAATCATATAAATCCTATATGTAGTGGACTCGTCAATCTTTCTTGTTGTTGTTGAGCTGTAACGTTGGCTTTCTTTTAAAACTGGAAATGGTCTGTATTTAGTAAAGTGCTCTTCTGGACTTGATGACCACTCAACGCTCTCAACATTACAATTATGCCATCAACACTGTCACACATTCATACCGTGCAGTTACATGCATATATATCGACATGGGGAATGTAGGAGCCGGGGATTGAACCACAGACCCTCTGGTTAGTGGACGACCCACTCTACTCCTGATCCACAGCCCCAGTCAGAGAGACTGTGCAGACAAATCCCATAATTGAAGTAAAGCTTATGTTGGCATGAAGAGAACACATCTGGAAGAGAGTTCCAGCTGCTGATTATGACATAATCATCTGTTTTCCTTGTAAGTCAGTTGAACATTTCAATGCAGATTCCCTGTAAGGATTGGATTATTTCATGAAAATGCACCAAAAACATTGAGCTTCAATTGAAAGGATGTTTTGCCTTATTAATGCTATTTTTTCCTCAAACACACACACACACACAAACACAGAGTCTCAAAAGAATTGTTTCGCTGTTGTTTTATCCAAAAACAGAATTTCCTTTTTCATGAAAACTCGGTCTGTCCCTTTCCTTAACATCCCCAGTAACTGACTGAAGCTCCTTCATGCTGAGTGGAGCTGACTGCTCTGATGTGCATGCTGTCATCATTCATTTCCTGCCTCATTGACACGTAAACTGATGGATTTAATATGTTGTAATTGCCTTCTGTCACTCTTTTGCTTTTTCTGCGATTTTCCCACACTTCTCTCATCTCTTCTCATCTCTTCACGTCTCTTCTCATCTCTTTTCTCTTCTCTTCTCTTCTCTTCTCTTCTCCTCCTCCTTCTCCTCATCTCCTCCTCCTCTCAGACCGGTGGACAACCTCGCGGTGTCATGGAAACGGGACGGGCGTCGGCTGACCAGTGGGCGTCGGCTCGTTTTTCCTGCCCCCACGTCTTCTGACACCGGGCTATATGTTTGTGAAGCGTTGCTTAGTAACAGCACTGCCAAACCTGCGGAGGCAAGGGCACACCTCACTGTGATAGGTAAGGAAAATGCCAATCACACACTCACACACACACACACACACACACACACACACACACACACACACACACACACACACACACACACACACACACACACACACACACACACACACAGCCTAACATGATTACCCTGGGTAGACCCGGCCCATCAAGACAAATGGTGTAAACATGTTCCATTAATCCCCGTTTTAAACTCGCTCTTGTATTTCCTTGTACATGTTTTGGCTTCAGGCACAGTTGCCTTCTGTTTATTCCTCCATTTATTCTTTTCTTTTCTCCGGGAACTGTGACTGTGAAAACCTCAGGCGGTGGCTGTCAGCTGCAGGCCTCCCCGAGCCGAGTCTGTTGTCCACATTCACCAATAAACTGTCCGTCCCTGTCAGAAACAACTGTTGCGTTCAGGTGCACACGAACTGGCCCATGTGTGATCACAAAACACACGAATGTGTGGAGCCGACGCTCACACGCTTAATCACAGCACCACGCCACGGACACACATGCTGGTTTGGCGCCGGCAGCTAAATTAGTTTTCTTCCCTGGAGACGCAAATCAATAAGACAACACTGGAAGCACTCAAACACGGGCGTCACACAAACCCCTCCCGCCCCTTGATATGTGTGTGTAAATAGAAAACAACATACATGCAGGCAGGCAGGGAGTGTCTGATGGATGAAGCGAAACTTTTTCTCTTCCAGTTCGTCGGCGTCTTCTTGATCTTCTTTGAGCGTCGGAGCGAGGGAGCACCTAACGCACAGAGAGCAAACTACCCATGCCTGCAAAATTCTCACTAGTGAGAAAAGAACTGCCCTAAATATTTATGCTCCGCTTTCTTTTCGTGCCCCCTCACTATCTACCACACTTTTTTTGTTCCGTCTTCGCACGGTCCTCCCTTCTCTCTACATGATCTTCCTTCATTAAGGCCAACAGGACTGTTCAGGCCTCCCTGACAGGGGCGACGTCTTCATGCATTCATATATGTATCAGAGATGCCGACACTAATGAATACATTGGTGCTGATCCGCTTTCTGCTGTGGGCTCAACAGACCTTGATGCAGGGAAAGAGATTCCTAAACAGAATAGTGTATGTGTCTGTGTAAAAGAAAGGAAGAGCTTCAAAGGCATTCATTATTCAATTTCACTTCTTTTTGGCCTGATCCGCTAATCGGAATATGTATGACACCGCGTGCTCGTGCTATACGCCGCACAGATGACGACCGTTGCCCAAAAAAAAAACAATATATCTGTTGTTGTTCTCCATCTTTGTTTTGCAGGCAGGGAGCAGAATATCCAGGAAAGCTCAAATCTCCAAACACAACCACCCAAACGCTGCGAAATGTGTTTTGTTGTATTTGTACGTCTAGGCCCTCGCACTCACCTGACTGAAGGGGATTAACGTCTCTGTGTTATCGGTGTCATGCCACATGGCTGTTATTCATCTCTTGTTTTCCTGTCCTCTGCTCGGCGCACGCTCCTCTCCTTCTCTTGTCAAAAAAAAAAAAAACACTCCACCGTGCACATAAAGATAGGAGATGGGAATACATGTGGGTTTAAAAGTTGGCAACAAACTGTAAAAGAACTTGTAGACAAGTAGAATAAATGTTGCACGGACATGAGAGTCTGCAGAGCGGCTGTCCTCATGCACACAAACACACACTCTCAAACACATTCTTGTCTTTCCATAGTTTTGAGGACACTCATAGTCATAATACCCCTTAACCTAACCTGAAACATCACAACTAAATGCAATAACCCAACCATTACCCTAAAACTAACCCCCCACAACCAAAATGTTCTAACAAATTCTAACCTGAACCTTTAATATAAAACCCTTTATTTACAGCCAGATAAGGTTCTGTTAACTTCTTTAATTACTTGAATTTAGCTGCAACTCAACTCTCTAAATCCGTTCAGGGGCTTTCAATCCTAACCTCAACCAATTTGATTTTTTATTGCCTAACCCTAAACCTTGCCCTCACCAAATTGAATCTACCTTTTCCAAGGCTTGGCGAACACATTCCCGACCGGAGAAAGCTCTGCCCAACACTGAAAGCTAATCGCTAAGGCGTAAAGATGTACAGATCCAATTATTGAGAATCCAATTCTAACCTATCCATTCAAATCCTTCTCATTTATGGGGCAGGACCCCACAAAGCAAAGGGAACTCCAAGTGATATGCTCTGGTTTTTGGCTCCCCTCTCCAAAACATGTAGACAGATTCATAACCTTGAAACCAAGTCTTATTCCACAATCATCCATTTGAAAATCACCTCACAAAGAGACTTTAGAACCGAAATTCTCTCTTCCAACTATAAAAAGACAAGTACACACACTCAGGCTTGGAACAAAAACAAAATCATTTAAAATAAAGCGGCATTAAAATTACAACATTGTGTCAGAAACATTATTATTGTATGTTGTTCTTGTGCAAGTGTGGAGCCTTAGGAAAAGAGCACAGAGGTGAAACTTCTATTAAAAAGCCGTCTTTTCTTTCGATAAGAATTCCATCTTTGTGAAAAACCCGTATGCACATTCATTATTTAGAGCATACACTGGACATTTCATTTTCCTCAAAGTCATTTTTCAGTGAACAGGTGCCAGTACTGTAGGGAGCCACTTTTTCCAGAGATGCCAGACTGAAAATGAATTAGCTGCTGTGTTGCCCTCTCCGCCCTCTCCACCCTCTCCACCCTCTCCACCCTCTCTGGGCTCGCGGTGTCAATATCTCTCGCTAAATATTAACAATTGTTTGGAGGAGGAGGTAATTCTTCTATCACATGTAGCAGGAGAGTAAGACACCAAAAGGCAAATACTCTCATTCAAATCCAGGGAAATGTTTCTCCTCAGAGCGGCTATCAGCGTTTAGAGCGACACTGGTGAAGATGTTTAGGGGGGAGAAACCATCATTGGTAGAGAAAATTGAGTAGTTTAAAAAACTGAATTTTTTTTGTCCCCTTGGGAAAGTAAGAGAATGTGTTTTTCTGTGAAAGTCATTTCACAGGACACACAGACAGAGAACCTGCCCCCCCCCCCCCAGTGACACTGAGGATACCCATGGCCAAAAGGGGGGGGACCCATTGTTATTCTGCAGCGCTGACTCCTCTGCTAAAGAATGAATACACGGAGAGAGCAAACTCCCAGTTCTTCTTCTGAGAGTCCCCCAGATGTTTAATGATTAAACGTGTTTCCTTGTTATTAGTAGTTCAGACATGTCGCGCACAGGAAGGGACTGTTGGTGTGTGTTGTTTGTCTGAGATGTTATTCTACACATATATTGTGTGTTTTTCAATATTTCAATGCTTTATTCTAACGCTTCGAATGTTGTGTTCAAACATTGGCAGAACCGCCCTCTCTGACCGCCCAGCCCAAGAGGAAGATCTTTGCTGAGCTCGACCGGAGTGTAGATATCCCCTGCCTCGCTACAGGTATACTGTGTGTGTGTCTGTGTGTATCTGTGTGTGTGCGTGTGTGTGTGTGTGTGTGTGTGTGTGTGTGTGTGTGTGTGTGTGTCTCAGTGTGTTTAAAATTAACTAGGTTGCTCCTCGCTGGAAGGAGAGGAGAAAAATATGTCAGTCTGTGTTTCCATCCCCTTTTCAATGATTCTAATTGCACTTGAAATTAAAAGCAAATATCGAATGTTGCAGCAAAAAAAAAAGAAAGTTAATTCTTCGCCAAGTTGGAAAAGTTGACGAATCAATAAAATTAAACAATTGAGTGCAAATGGAAAAAGACGCACGTGAATCATCTTGTGTCTTAAACTTGACTCAAACCTTTTCTGCAGTGGAGAGAAAGAAGTAAATTAGATGTTTGTGGTGCAATTAGAAAACTGCAACATCCCACAAATAGATAAAATAGAAATATGAGATTTGACAGGTGGTCTTTTTAATGACATCATCTTGCTCCACACTCTTCAGGAGAAATCCCGCCTGCGTTGGAGGCACATTAAAAACATCCGTAAACTATTTTACCATCCTCTGCAGGCAGGCGGAATTCAGCAAAGATTTGTATCCACTGCTTTTACTGTGCACGTTAAAGTTGTACAAGTGCACAGTTCTTTGTCCTCCTTCTGTTGATGTTCTGGTTGGTTTCCCTGGGAACTTGAGAATGGGGTGAGACATAATGAATTGTACAGATGGACACACATTAGGACGGCGTCTCCTCAAAGTTTTTCACAGTGTTGAAAAGGTGAAAGATGAAAAGGTGAGGGAATGGAGGGGGGGGTGTTATACCCTGCTGCTGTTATAAAGTCAGATGGCTCATTGAACTGATTGTGGTGACTCCTCATACGATGAATTCACAACTCCATCCACTCATCGGCGGCGTCTGTGCAGCGAACGTGAGATAGTTTGTCACGGACGCCGGGAGTTCTCTGCCACTCAGGCTTTGTCAAGGTGACTCCGTTTAAATCACATTATGCTGAGGTTTGATGTTATTCAGGATGTGTATGTTTGGTTTGAAGGCTTCTTGAGCAGTGACACTGTTTTCTTTTGGCAGAGTGAGCAGATTAACATGCTGAAACCAAGCCTGAAAATTGCTCTTGTTCGTGACTCTTGTTTTTAAGTGGATTACACGAAAACACAGTTTTGAGAGGGGATGGACACAAAAAAACCCAGCAACATACTGCCTCCCTCTTCTGACACACACTGAGAGCGAGTTTATGTCCCTCCTCAGTAATCTGATACAGTGGCAGTGTAATTAAATAGCGGCGGCCTGAGGGTATGGAGAGAGGGATGGAGGCTGGGAGGAGGAACGAGGGAAAGGAGAAGAGACAGATAGAGTGTGGAGTGACGGAGTGAGCGAGACGAGGAGGGGGTCGGAAAATATTTCACACGTGTCTGTGAAAAAGCTTGACACCAACAGATTGAGGAAAAAGTGCGAAATTCATCTTTCCCTCAAACTCCCACTCGTACGCACACACAAACACACGCGCCCCCCCCCCCCCCCCCCCCCCCCCTCGGAGTGCAAGGTTGAAACAGAGTAATTGCATGAGCCCCCTGCCTGTCATATCTGGCATGTCAGACAGGTGGGTGCTGATTCTGTAGATATTCAATGTGCTGCTCTTTCCCCCATCTTTTATTCAGATTGTTTTTTGGCCCCTTCTGCCACCCTTACCCTCCCACCCACACCCTCCGATCAATATATTATTAGCAGTCATTATGCCCGCATGCATATTTATAGGGAGAGTGGATAACCGTGAAGAAAAGAGTGTGTGTGGCTGTTTTAGTGGGAGTTTGAACGATCGGCAGTGAGGTCAGCTGGCTTGTTATTAAGGGAAAATCCGACATTATTCTCCCTCTTTGTGTTTTTCCCGTGCACGTGCACATGCGTAGGCGTGCCCCAGCCCAGGATAGAGTGGTACAAGGACGCGGTGCCTCTTTCCAAACTGGCGAACCCCAGATACAAAGTCACCGCAGCGGCGGGGCTGACGGTGCGCAGGGTGCAGCCGGGAGACGGAGGAATATTCCAGTGCTTTGCTCGCAGCGCTGCAGGAGAGACCCAGGCTCACACACAGCTCCTTGTCTCCAGTGAGTTGGTCCCACACACCAATCAAACATTGTGTCATACACACACCTACAGTAGCACTGTTATTAGATACCCTGCTAATTTCTCCCTGTCTTGATTTCATCTCTCCTCTTCACTTTGTTTCTCATTTATCTGAGTTAACGCTTCGACTGAACTTGCTTTTCATCTCCCTTATTTGTCTGTGTCAGCTACTTTATATGAGCTTATTCACGCTCTGATTCTTTTTAGGGCTGCAACTACAAAGAATAATCAATACATTTCATTATCAGTTTCCAGGTGATTTTTTTCAATTATTCGGTCAGAAAACACATCATGGTTTCCTAAAGACCGAGGTGACCAAAATATGCCGTTTCCCATCAAGAAGTCAATGAATTCTTGGCATCTCGCTTTAAAACCAAATCAAACTGTGAATGAATTATCCAAGTATGTGCTGATTATTTTTGATTAATCGACAATATCAGTTTTATTGTTCTTATTAGAACATTTAATATATCTACTAAACTATCTGTAAACCTGGAAACAGATGTTTGCTGCTGACAGGAATGAGAGGCTGCAGGTCAAAGAGTCAGAAGCAATTTAATTAGAAAATCAAACACCTACTATGCTGTTTGTTTTAGGAAGTGAGTTTTTCCGGGCAGCCAATCACAGCACGAAACTAAAACATGGCTTTTTTTTCACATTTTACAAAAATCTGCTAAATGTTCTGACTTGACTTGATCGTTTTCTTCATGTTCCAGCTGCTAAATTAAAGTTATATTTGTCTCTTTGGTCACATTGTGTTTAGTGAGCGTTTGATTATAATTAAAAAGTCTCCATGGAGCTTTCCCACCTCCACCTTCCACATTTATGCACAAACATGTTCTATCACGTAACGGATAAAACCCCCATTGATCACAGAGGACACGTTCTTTCTTTCTTCATTCTTCTGTTTTCTCCGTCATAATCAACTTCTGCTCTTTTCAGCCTCTTCTTCTCCTCTCATGCTCTCACTTTTGCGTTTTCAGGCGTGGCCCCCACATTTACTTCCCCCCCATTCGACCAAACAGTAACCGATGGCAACACGGCGTTGTTTACCTGCCAGACGAGCGGCGCTCCGAAACCTGCCATCACCTGGAGGAAAGGTAACCGACAGCAGCCGCTCCGTATTACACGCTGTGCACACTGACACTGATAAACATACTGTGTTTGTAATTAAAAACATGCCTAATGTCTTAATTACTTTCCTCCACCTCAAGGCTCTTTTTATAATTCCCTCTCTCCCTCTCTGTAGGATTGCAGGTCTTAGCCAGCGGCTCGGTGCAGGTTCCCAGGTTCACGCAGCTGCAGTCGGGTGGTTTGCAGATTCAGCCAGTCAGCTTCCAGGATTCGGGAGAATACACCTGCACCGCCTCCAACTCCGAGGGCAGCATCAACACCACGGCGGCGCTCACTGTGTTGCGTAAGACTCACAATGCTCACAGACACAAACAATACACTAAACTGCTCAATATACGTTTACTAAACAGACTAAAACAGTCGTGGAACAGTAATTTATCAGTAGCTGTCCAATCGCATTAGCCGAGGCTAGTGAACAGCCGTGGGATTGGTTATTGATGCAGTGGACCAGTGCAATGGTGAAATAATCTTCTGATTGGTCGAGGGGATGATTGATAAACCTATGGTAAACTTATTGATTGCCTTGTGTATGTATATACATCCTGACAGCTTCAGATGAAAGACTGTCGAATTATTCTGGAGCAGCATATATTTAAATGGGCACATATTGAATTAGTTAATACCAGAGGAGAATATCAAACTAATTCAATTTCAATTTCTTAAATTTATAACACCTCTTTTCGTCTTTCTCAGTTTTTAACTCTTTCTCTTTGGTCTTTTTCAGGACGCACAATCATTTCAGTGCCTCCGACAGACAAGCGTGTCATCAAGGGAACCACTGCTGTCCTGGACTGTAACGCCACACACGACGCCAGAGTCAATATCAGGTCACTTTTTTATCTTTATTACATGCGTACTTATCTCATAAACACCTGATTCTCTATGTTTCATGTGCAGTGGATGCATTCAGTATAAAGAACCTGTATACTTCCCTGTCGTAGCTTCAAGTGGGATCGTGGCGGTACGCCGGTCCCCCCGACCAGTGGGGCCCGTGTCTCTGTGCGCCAGGGCTCTCTGACAATTGGCCAGACGTGGTCAGGTGACATCGGGGACTACACCTGCACGGTGACATCACGGGCCGGCAACGATTCTCACTCCGCGCGCCTCGAAGTCATGTGAGTGCAAAGAATCCTGTAAGATGTTGGGAACTTACTGTCCATTGTCATTTCTGCCTGAAAAACGTTACACGGTCTATGGTTTCCACTCTTTATGCTAAGATAAGTTATAACCTATTGCATATTAACCAGTCTCATCTAACTCTTATTCTGCTTCTTCTTCTATACATAATCCTGTGCATTATATTTTCATCAGTATTTATACATAGATTCAAATACAGTGCAGGCTTTCATCCAAAAATACAAACGGTGATATCATTTTTCCTTTTGATTGGACACAAAAATTACTTTGACTTTTTGCACAGCAATCAAGAAGGAAATCAACCAATCCACAGCGTGATTGAAATTGCAGATGTGATTGGCAGGGAGGATTCGATGGGGTCGAGCGTTAAAATAAAAAAAAGTGATTGACTCTGCAGAACGCAATTTAGGACAAGCTGCAGATAGGTAATTTTGCACATTGCATTGCAAGTATTACTGTCAGATTATTTCACTGTAGCCCTAATGAAAAAAAATCCAATAATAACCACATTCTATCAGTGAGCAGACGCTCTCTCACCCAAAGACTTGTCAATGCAATTAAAACTACAAAGTGTGGGAATGTGGCGAGTGAGTGTGAGTTATTATTAGACATGGTGTAAGGTCATATCTGCGATCAGGTGCCCTGTGCACACAGCACACTCCCTGCTCCGGGAAACCAGAGCTGGGTTATATTCTTTAAGTGTGAAACTTGTACGCACAGTGTTCATGAGTGCATTCACATGGTGAGTGTGTGGCATGAGCAGCAGGCACTCCTCAGATGTCACACAGCCTCGTCACAGCCGCTGTGAGAGGAGTGTCAGGTAGTGGCATTTTTTATATAAATGTGCACTCGTACAATATACTTGTAAAAAGGCACTTATGATATATTAATACAGTTGCAGGCTGCGTGAGAGAAAGAACACGAGTCCAAATCCTTATAAATTATAGAAAGACAAGAGGTTACATGTGTCAAACTCTGAGGGAGGAAGCGGATCTCTGATTATGGCTGTGCGAAAAATATGTGGGGGAACGAAGGGCTTTCTGTACGACTGTGTGTGTGTGTGTGTGTGTGTGGGTGTGTGTGTGTGTGTGTGTGTGTGCATGTGTGTGTATGTGAATGCGTGTGACTGACATTCTCGTTAGCTCAGTATCAACGGGTCACAGAGGGTAACAGACGCTGGCGTCTGAGGAGACAGACTAATTACCAGCAGGTTATTGGTTCAGCTCCCACAAGACCCACCCATGTGTTTGTGAGTGAGTGTGTCTGCGTGTGTTTGTGTGTGCGTGTGCTGCGTGAAGGTATCGGCTCTAACGTTCTCTAAGCTCATCTATTAATTAATACAATCATGTCAGCTCGGAGAAGAAAACATCATTCTCTTTTCCCCTCGCTCCCTCTCTGCCTCATTCGCTGCCGTACTTGCTTCTTCCTCTCGTGCACGTCACTCTCCCACTACTTCTAACATTACGTCTTTCTCTTCATTCCCCTCTCTCTCTCTCTCTCTCTCTCTCTCTCTCTCTCTCTCACTCTCTCTCTCTCTCTCTCTCTCTCTGTTTTCCTCATTTTCTGACATGTTACACACGTGAATATTAAAATGTAAAGCAGCGCACACAAAAAACAAGCACTGACGCATTTTAACTGCATCATATTCTGATGAAATTTGAGGCTGCGGTCTGTCAAGAGGAGACCCCTTGGATTGGATATTCACACATCATTGATTGTAATAATTAATAAGTAATAATTAATGAGCTTATGAATATGAGATGCAGCCAGTACGGGCACAAGGGACCTCGTTTTTCATCACGGTTTCAGTGTAAATATATTTATATTGATCTTTTATGTGCTCTGTTAATATCCTCACTCTTATTATTACCTTCACACGGAGAGACACTGATATCTGCTTTCCCGTCCCTCTCCTCCTTCAAGCCAACTGTTTTTTAAACAGAGTTATGAGCCACTAAATTCAGTATAATCAAACGTCTGGACACTCTGTATTGCTTTCATGAATATATCTGTGTTGCTGTCTTTTTTTTATTAACATGGCAGCGATGCACAAGCATTCACAGGGGGGACGGCCAAGTGTCTGGAGGATTTGGTTTTAATAAATGTTGTAAGATATGTGCAGCAAACCTACAGGGGAAAAAATATCAGCATAAAAAATAGGCAAACCACAGATATATATAAAAGGTATTCATCCACTGGAACTGGTCCCGGACTGTCAGCGCCAACATTATTCTACCACACACATCTAATAGAAAAGCAAAACACAGGTAACAAATATCAGTCTGATGAGAAGTCTTGGCACATTTTCACAGACTTGTTTATAGTTTATATTAGTTTCACACATTGGAAAATATGGTGATTTGCTTCCTTGTGGAGAGTTAGATGAGAAATTGATACTTCTTCACTTCGGCAGCGTGAATATTAATCAAGAGCTGAAGCTAGTTTGACAAAAAGACTGGAATCAGGTCTGGTTTGCTGCACCTGGAAAACTCTCCAATTTACAAGTTGTGCACGACTTTTGATTTAATCTGTACAAAAACCAGTTTACATCAAGTGGGAAAATGACAAGTTGTGGTTTTAGTGGGAGTTGTGCGCTCGAACTGTTCTTTCTGCTTTCTCCCCTGGTTGCAAACCAAGAAATAGCCGAATAGGTTTTACGTTTTTCAATGAATTCCTATGGTTGTTAGTTGTAACCATGGGAATATTTTCCATCTCTACCTTTTGCCTAATTAATGTGACGTTGGTAAAACCTGTAGAGATGCTATTGGTTTGATTTTGTTTCTTTTGGATGGACAGAGCTCGGCTGTTTCCTCCCATTTCCTGTCTCTGTACGATGCTAAGCTAACCAGCCGCTGGCTATAGCTTCATGTTCAGTGTACAGATCCTTTCATCCAATTCTTGGCAAAAATGCTCAAACATGCCCAACTCTTCCTCTTAAGACTTCTGATGAATTCACTGGAGAAATGTCCGTTAAGCTCACAGTGCCTGTGATGTTCTCTTGTCTTTGTTGTTCTCAGCGAGCTGCCGCACTCCCCCCGCTCCCTGACGGCCCGGCTCAATGACTCCGACTCCCGCTCCGTCCACCTGTCCTGGCTGCGCCCCTTCGATGGAAACTCCCCTCTTCTGTATTACCTGCTGGAGCTATCGGAGAACAGTACGTGTGTGTGTGTGTGTGTATCTGTGTGTGTGTGTGTGTGTCTGTGTGTGTGTGTGCATTCTTATAGTCCCTGAGCGGCAAAGCGGCAAACAGCTGTACACTTGCTGTCTACCAGGCACTGACACACACTCATTTACAAGAGGCAGACATATGGAGAATGGTGTTGCTGTGTAAATGTTCATCCTGGTTCCCTATAAATAAACTCTTATTTTCCCTCCCTCCATCCCTCCCTCCCTCGTTACGCCTCCCCCTCTCTTTCTGTCTCTCACTCTCTCCACGGCAGATGTTTTAACAGCAGGCTGGCTCTCTGTCAAAAGAGAAGTAGAGGTGGGGAGAGAAAGATGAGAGCGGGGCCGAGGAGAGTAGAGAGACAGGAGGGAGACGGCTGCAGAGCCACTCTCACTCCTGCTGTAAACTAAAGGGACGAGTGGTTTGGCGAAACATTACGTGCACAGCCGAGCACCTGGCTCGTGACTGACGGACGAGGAGGAAACGTTGACGTATCACAGTTTAGACATTTTGAATAATCTCCGCTCTGATTGTGAAGGAAATTGTGCTGGATGTGAGAGTTAATCTGGAGATGGATGATGTTTGAGGTGAAGCTATTCATTCTCAATACCGGAGGCGTCAGGGAGACCAGGCTGATGATCCGTACAGAGAGTTAACAAGGGAACAGGTGTATCGCCATCAAATCTGCCCCGACCAAGCAAAAAGGAGAATTGCAGTGGCCACATACCATTAGTCTTCATGTGGCGCTGCTCTAATGGAACAAATATGTCTAAACCTCGGCTCATCTCGCCAAAACGTTGTTGAGTCTCCAGGAAACGTCTGAGTGTCCCCTCACAGAGATGTTATGGATCTGGCTTCCTACCTCAACCTAGGATGCTACAAATACTACCACAGAGAAATGTGTCTTCCTCTGACCCAAACAAATAACACAATGTATTCCAAGTGAAAAAGGAATAAAACTAAATCAACACAATAAACCTAAACCATAGAATTTCCATAACCCCTGATAACGTTTAGAGGGAAAAGCATGAATAGGACTTCAAGTCCTCTGCTGTCGCAATTTCAACTGCTGTTCTTCAGACTGTACATTCCAAAACAATGATAAAAAAAAAATTGTATGAACTCGAGAGAGACACGAGAGAGGAAATGCGGCGAGGGACCAAAACAGGGACGGATGAAGAGAGAGATAAGGGAAAGCCGAGAGTTTAAATGTCGATTTCTGTGAAGACTGAACCAAGGCATTGAGGAATGAGTGAGAGTTCTGTTTACTACCTATTTTGTGTTTGTGTGTGTGTGTGTGTGTGTGAGGTTGTGTTATATATTAGATTCTTTTGGAATGTAACTCGGCTGTGTGTGTTGTGTATTTTCATGACCATCCCTCTCTCTTGTTCTGACATGTAGCTGCTGCCGTGATACTAGTGTAACTGTCTGTGGTGTCTTCAGAAGAAAGATAAGCTGGCAACAAGCTGGCACGGACACACACCGGCTTCTCTATTAATCCCCTTCTTCGATCTAAACTTTCTTTCTTGGGGCATCCTAAGATTCCCCCCCCCCTGTAACTTTCTTCCATCCTTCCTGGCCTCTTTTATCTGTTCCTCCCCCTCTTTACTTTTGATTCATGGGTCCTGAGTGTGTCTCTGTTTGTCCTGCCTCCGCCAGATATTATCAGCCTCTAATCTTTTGTTTCCCCCGTCTAGACTCGCCGTGGAAGGTGTACCTATCAGAGGTCGATCCCGCCGTGTCCGAGGTGTCGGTGGGCGGGCTCACACCTGCCAGGACCTATCAGTTCAGACTCTGTGCTGTCAATCAAGTGGGCAGGGGTCAGTACAGCGCGGAGACACAACGGTAAGAGAACAACACGCACAATCGCAGACTCATACTCACTATCACCGATACTTCTCGTGATGCCACACCACCACACTTACTATTTCACTGATGTTTTCCACAAAAAGCATGAAACCCATTCTTGATGTAGAACATGCTATGATTTGTGTGAAATAGAGTTTTATTTGCCCTGTTCCATCTCTGTGTAATAGACTCGGTCACACTGCCTCACACAAACTGGGAATGAATAAACAGAAACCTTTCTACAGTCAAAAGCTGCAGTGTATGCACCCACACACACACTCTAATTTGTGTGTCTAAGTAAGTGGCTGTGTGTGTGTGTGTGTGTGTGTGTGTGTGTGTGTGTGTGTGTGTGTGTGTGTGTGTGTGTGTGTGTGTGTGTGTGTGTGTGTGTGTGTGTGTGTCTCTGTGTGTGTAAGTTATCATGTGGATGAATAGGAATATGGGATTCAGAATGGGGATGAAACATGGATGGATTCTAACAAGGCGAGGATGAAGGGAGCAGTCGTTTTTTGTTTAGAATCCATTTCCTTTGCAATGAGCAATTTATATTCATCACATCCATGCTGTACATGTCTACACTGTGTGTGTGTGTGTGTGTGTGTGTGTGTGTGTGTGTGTGTGTGTGTGTGTTCCATTGCACATACTGAAGTAAGCAGCAAAAATGATGAAATTAATGGTTCTGCGTGTGTAAAAAAAGAGAGCGTTGGCCTGAAAAGTAAATAAATTGCCGTGCAGATGTTTTTATGTCTGTGTGTTTGTGCACGAGTGTTCCTGTTTATCCCGAGAGAAAAAACCCTAATGGGGGTAATTATGATGCCATAGCATTGATGGAACTGCAGTGAAAGAGGGTTTAGTGGAGGTGTGGCGAGAGTTTTAGTTAAAGACCACACTCACACCAAATCTCCGTCACGTGCACAATGCAACAGATGTGACGATGCACCCACACACACACGTGAACATGGTTTTTGTCTGGCTGAAGAGTCTGACCAGAGGCAGATGCCAGTTGCGTTTCTGCCAAATAGACTCTCAGCAGCATCAACGGCAGCTGTAGACGTTGCAATCACACGTTCACACGCCTCAGAATCGGTCTCTTTCACTTTCCTTCCCCCTCAGCGTGTAGTTCTTTCCTCTCTAGCTTGTCATAAACTGAGTCTTTCTCTGCTTTGTTCTCCTTTTATTCAAAGAATGGCCTGAATGCTTCTTATTTTCAGCCATTTCTCTCCTCCTACATGCACCAGTGTATTGTTTGTGTCCAACAGCCAGGCTCTATAGTCCAAGGTTGGTTGTCAGGGGCCCTGGGGAGTAGATTGGATTGATCCCCTTCAAACGAATGACTGGCAGGAGGACAAGTCATCACTGGTCAGCGCATCAGACCAGATGGACACCTCTCTACTTCGTTGTGTTTGTTTCATACATAACCGCGTGCACTTCGCCTCTCATCTGCTGGACGTCTGCCTGGACGAGACACGCACATGATTAGTCGCCGATGCCAAGGCTGAGGCCGCACTTGAAAAACACAGGGAAGAGAGCGAGGCGGAGTGAAAATGTCCTGCTGAAGCTCGGGTGCCAAATGAGAAGGATGACAAAATACAGTAATGTGGACAGAGGGAGGGAACGGAGGAGCGAGTGAAGGAGCGGTTTTGTAATATTGATGACAAAAAGCCCTTATTAAAGTTTGAACGTCCAGCTGCTTCTGCACGCTCCCATTTTGTTCTCGTCCTCATGAGGATCTTTAACACAACAGCGTTCATTTATACTTGTTTTTACATTCTCCCCCCCTGTCCGTTTGTTTGTCTATTGCTTTGTTACTTCTGGATGGATTACCATGATATTTGATGGAAGGATGCGTGTCGCTCAGGGAAGAAGCCATTTGATTTTGCTGTGGATCCAGGAATTTATTTTAATGTTCTTTATCATTTCGGGATTCTCAACATTTTCCTGGATTTCTGAAAATGTAGTTCAGGGCTCTTGATGGAAACAACTCAGGCGTGTTTAGGGGGCTGATACTTATCCAAATACAAATCTGGATCTAGAGAATTAAAGTGTGGTTTCATAAGGGCTCTACTCAGAGCTTCTCACCCTGCGTGTCTGTTCGTGCCTCCTCTCGTACAAGAGAGTCCACAGGCACACCACGTTGCCAGGAAAAGGGGGTCATGAGAGACGATCATCCAGTAAGAGCATGTGAATGATTGTGATCAGAGCTGAAAAACATTACTTCTTAATGCCGAAACTCTTTCTATGAATCCAATTATACCATCTGGACTGTCACACATACGGGGATTTACTCATGCATAGCGTGCACTCCACACCATTACCGTCTTTACAGAGGAAGCATTAACACATAAGACAGATTATGCAGAAATGCCTCGAACTTCCAGGCATCATCACGACTTTAAAGCATCAGTCTCCGTTCTCGTTTCTTATATATATATTTTTTTTTCATTCCAGCTGTTCAGTCAGAACCAGAACACATTAGAATTTCTCCTCGGGGTATTCTACTGTCAAAGTGTAGAAGCATACACAAGCCTAATGTGCATGTGGATGTTTTTAATGCTTTGGGAGCTTCACAGATTTATCATTTACAAGGGATTTGCTCTGTGCTTCCCAACATCTCAGCTGTAAATCGGTGGTTCATTGTTGCTCCAAAGGTTCTTTTAATGTGGCGAGTGATTACTTATGTTTATGATATAGAGCAGATGATTGCAGAGAGAAGGTTTGAGAAGAGCTTTGCCAGAGGAGAAGCTCATTATTAGCAAAATTACATGTTGTCTTTGAACGTTTTGAACAGGAGGAAATAAGCCGCAGCCTCCTCCTACATGCACCTGGCTGGATCCCACTGATACCAGCAATATAAGCAGGACGTACACTTGCACATAAATACAAGCCTGAGTCATCTCATTACTGCATGTTTATATAGGTCTGATGTTTACTGTTTGGAGGGGGTGCAGAGGAACAGCAGTAAAACTCACTGTGCGGTACTGGGAACATTTTTAGATGTTAGCTGGAAACACAAACAACTAACACTATACGTTCTATATATATATATATATATATGAGTCAAAATAAAACAGGAATAAGGTAAATTCAGTGATGTCTAACGTACTTTAACTTTAGCTTTTCATAATGATGCAGTATCGCATAAAATTAGAAGTTTTTGGAGGTCAATAGATTTAGATATTGTTTGCACCTAAGCAGGGGCGGTCGCTGACAAGTCACTTACTAATAACACAAACTATAAATATGACAACAAATTGTTAAAACCATTTTCAAACTATATTCAGTGACGTGTGGCTTCGCTCAAAGCTATAGAGTAAACAAGGAATGAGTTAAATGTGCACTTCACTGAATCAGGAGTCGTGCAACTCTTAAACTAACCTGAGCCCCCATAATTGGCCCCTCTGTGTAAACTGTGTCCCTTTATGGCCCCTAAATTAAAAAAAATCCCGCATCCACCACATAAGAGAAATGCACTTACTAATTTGCTAAATTTAATGAAATCAAGAATGTAGTCCCAGGGGCTGATAGCAGCGCACGAGCTCTACAGAGATTCTAGTGAGAGAATATTTTGCAGATCATAAATTCAAATTAACTAGATTAAATTAAAATGATTTTAGCACAACGGATCTCCTTAGTTCCTCCTGTTCATGAATATCTGTACCAAATATTACATGGTTATGTATCTAGTAGTGGGAGAGAGGATTCACAGGAGATCAGAATTTATGAACTCACAGTGGCACTAGAGGAAAAGTCGAGGGATCACCAATGGTTTTCAGGTTCATCCTGTTCAAGAATTCACACCAATCCATCAGTGAGCTGCTGAGACATTTGAGTCAACAGTTATAATGATTTTTAATGGCTTACCTCTGTCTATGAGCCAAAACATGTCTCCTTCCAGGCGACGCTTCTACGAGAATGTTGTTTATTATCAGCGACACGGAGGATAAGCGACTGTAGCCGGCACTTACGTCCATCGATCGCTCATTGTTTGAGAAAAGCTCCAATCAGCCTCAAATTAGCCGAACCCGATAAACGGATGGACCTCTTGTCTTGATGCAGGTCATTAGTGTTTCCCTGCACCACGGACATAATCATGTACGTACACGAACAGACGGGAGCAGGTACAGCTCAGATTGTTTGTTTGCTTTGTTTGTTGTAAACGTGTGACAGTAAATCAACATCGGGAGACGAGGTACATTGAAAACAGTTTTGAAAAAAAATCACTACATTATTACAGTCGGCTTTCTTATCTTATGTTCTACGTGCGAAATGCGTTTTTCTTTTAAACCACCACCTACAATAATGACACAGTATCTACACTGACATTTGTATTGTTTTTGAAGCTGGTACGTGGTAAAGAATAAAAACAGTTTCTGATCAGTTACTCTGACTATGAATGTTGTTTTTATTTAAGTTACAAGCATGAAGGACGTGTACAGTAGCGGATCTGAGCCGCAGCTGGTTTTTGATTCACTGGGAGAGGATCCACTGCGTTTAATTTCCCCGACAGAGTCTCTTTAGTGTGTCAGCCTCCTCCATTAGAGCAGCTTTTAACCTCCAGCGCAACGGCACAACATTTAAAGGAGACCCGACTAAAAGTGTCAGGCGAGAAGAAAATAAGGTCATTTATCCAGTTGGTCGTAACCAGTCACATCACATCTGCTTTCGCTCTCTCTTTCCTTTTTTTTTTATTTCTATTACCCTCCATTCACATTGCTCTATTTCTCATTCCCCGCTGGACCAAAAATGTTCCCATCCTGTTTGAATAGAGGCCGACTTAACGTCTCGGTAACGCCGTTAAATTTAAGAGTCGTGTGTACGTGGATTTGGTGAGAAAGCCACGGGCACTGGACTGTGGAGAATGACAAAGATAGAAAGTTTTTCTAATTCCCACAGCAGAGAGACTCACAAACTCCCACCACCACCACCCAACACACACAGACACACACACACTTTCACTCAGCCTAGAAAACATTGTAGATCTCCAGCAGAAAGCGTTCTCCTCCTTTCCTTAACAACAAGGGACAGAGAAAGTGTGTCAAGCAGCGATCAGCCAGTGTCGTTGTGCAGTGTTCGGTTGATGTATGGGTGTCGGTGTGAATGTCTGCAGCTGTTTAGGTGGATGTGAAGTGGAGTGTGTAGGTGTGTTGGTGTTTTCATACATGTGTGTAATCTCCACCGTGAAGTCGATGTCCTCACACTGAACCGACTGTATGAAATATTAACTCGTAAATGGCGGCAGGGAATTAAGGCGATTCACGGGGAGTTTCTGCAAATCCAGCAGAAGTGTGTTAATGTGCGTTTGTGTGTGTGTGTGTGTCATCTGCAGTCACAGAGTGAATGGCCGCATCTGTTCGGTACTGTATGGGGTTTGTGGGTGTTTGTGCGGCGTGAGTTTGTGTATGTGCATTAATGTGTGTCATCAATTTCGGTCAAAAGCAGTGGCATAGTTGAGGATTATATATACACCCCATTTCCAGACGGCTACACTAATGCCCATCTCATTCACACAAGGCCCATTAGCCCATGTGTGTGTGTGTGGGTGTAGATGTCTGCGCCTGCAGCACCTGGTGCTGTCTGACAGTGCCTAACCTAATGGAAGTAAAGCACAGCTGTAAAACCACTGGCCTGTGCCATATATCCGCCTGCACAAGTCTCCAGCTAACAGCTTTCGCACCCCTACTCTCACACAAACACACGCATATAGATGTGCACACACATTTATAGGCACGCACAGATTCAGACACACACAAATACGGGGGAGCCCAAACCACAGCTAATGGCTCAATAGCTTATAGAGAATCATTCGGGGAGAGATGGGGCACAGTGGGGGGAAGTGAGGGGGGGGTTTGGCGAGAGAGGGTAATGTAAATCTGCAGGCGTAATCCATGGAAGGGAAAAGACCATCGGATGTAGCAGTGTGTCTTAAGCGGGAGAAATTTGTTTGGTGTGTTTGTTTGTTTGTGTGTGTGTGTGTGTGTGTGTGTGTGTGTGTGTGTGTGTGTGTGTGTGTGTGTGTGTGTGTGTGTGTGTTAGCACATATGGCTCTGATTACATTATCTGAGCTGCTTACAGTAAAGCCAGAAGCTGACCAAGTCGGCCTGTGTGCTTTATCAACCATGAGAGGGCTGGGAGCTTTAATCACGGGTGGGGGGTTTGCGGGGGTTATGCGTGTGTCGGGGGGGGGTTGGGTGGGGGGGTAGTTATAGAGCGGAGCATGAGGGAAGGAGATGAGTAAAAGATAGAAGGATGAAATAATTGAGGCCAAAGGACCTGATGGATGAAAGGTGAAAGTTTGCAGATGGGGGAGAATAAAACTTGAGAAGTAGTTCAAAATGTCAAAAGAAAGATTGGGAAACTGATTCAGAGGAGAGGAGGGGGGGTCAGAGAGAGAGGTAGGGATAACACTTGTCCCACTGGAACTGAAAAGACAAGCTCATCGCTAATAGTGATTTAACTTTCTGCTGCTGTCAAATTGTGTAGCTGCTCTACTGGGGCAGCTGTGGTCGGGTTGAGGCTGATGTAGAAACTAACCAGACGAAGATTACTGGAGTGGAAAAAAACCTCAAGTTAAAAGATAAAAAACAATCATCTGCAACATGCAGACAGTAAATGTGTTGTTTGTTGTTCTCTGCCGATAGTGAGTAAAACACCTCATCTCACACCGAGTTCATGGACGTGTTTTACATGTTGTTTTAAACACCCAGTGTCAGCTCCATCATTCCCAGGAGAGATCCGCTGGCGCACTGGAAGTGATGCGTTCACCGGTTTCATCAGCGGCGGCGGCGGTTTGTTTGAAATAAATTAACAATAAAGCCTGAGATGAAAAACAAATGTTTTTAATGAAATTGCAAGATGCACCAGGAGAATGAGGGACGAGGAGGATGAGGGCAGAATTCATCAGAGCTGCTTAAAGCTGCGAAGTGACGCTCGGTAACAAGCTGTAGCTCGGCCCCGTGAATCTCTCCTGTGATAAACATGATCATTTGTTGTAAGACCGGGGTTCTTCCAACAACAAACAGTGGAACACGTTGTGATGACGTTAGAAAAAGAGGCAAAAGCGGCAAAGTCTCTGCTCCAAAAGTTCTGTCATGGTTGAAATTTCTTCCTCGAGTCGCGTGATCGTGTCTCCTGAACTATTGACGACACTGCCCCCGGTGATCTCAGTTAATGATCTCAGTTAATGCATCAAACATTGAGCTTAAATGAGTCTTTAGCCGACTTACCTGACGCACTGTTACCGTGCAAACTGTCCAGATAAGCGATATGTTGGACAAACTCTTACACTTCTTCAGAATAACTGATATCCTCATTACAAAATGATACTTATCTGCTCTGTGTGTGTGTGTTTTAGATTGATGCTCAGGGAGGAGGCACCCAGCGCTCCTCCAAAGAACATTGTGGCCAGCGGACGCACCAACCAGTCCATCATGGTGCAGTGGCAGCCTCCACCGGAACCCCAGCTCAACGGAGTCCTTCGAGGATACGTGCTCAGGTATACATACTCACAGAAGTGCACACACATGCATATTCGGCTTTATAGTAATGCCAGTGGGTGGTAGGTGTCCATTAATTTTTTGTAGAAAATGTCTCTGCAAAATATTTTATGGAGGATTCGTGACCTCACCGGGCTAATTGGTAACTGCGAACACATTAGCCAGCTGGGCGAGTGCGCCTCTGTCACAATAGGTACTCCAGCTTTTTTATTTTCTCTGCATTGTGTGGTTTACTCCCTCCAGCGTTTTGTCCTCGGGACAGAACGTCATTTCATTTAGTAAAGAGTTATTGAAGACGGTAAATAAAGCCCTCTGAGCTAATGAGCCTGCTGAAGGCCATTTAGCAGCTTCGTTATCACGCCTCTATTGTTGAGCAGTCTAGACTCCAACAGAGAAAGTTATACAAAAGAACGGCTTTGTCCCATTTTGGACACTTTGGCTCTTTGTTCCCTCAAAGGTCAGCACTCTCTAGACACTCAACCAATTTAAACTTCTCAAATGAATCTTCTAATTGCTCTAGTTCAAATGAAAATGCTTTAATTTCCACAGAATTCATCTTTTTCAGATACAAAGGTGGGTTTTGCTTGTTTGACTCAGAGGACTCAGCAGCACTCAGACTTCCGACACTCAGAAGTCAGTGTTTTACATTAATTACCTAACGACCGTGGCGTCAAACACAGAAGTTTCTGCTTTAGCTGTGTATGATCCTGTGGTGAGGACCTCGGCATAACACCGGCCTTCTTTGTGTGTCTGTCACTCAGGGCAGCACAGGAGAGCTGCTTGTGTATTTAACACAATCATTGATCGTTAACTGCCTCCTCTACTTGTGTGGGAAACCCTGAATTATATAAATAATTCCAATGTATTAAGGATCCATTTTAGTAACTGTGACGATAACACACTTTATTTGCAGCTACTAAATTAACAGTCAAAGAGCTTTGAATCAGTGTTATTTGTGTTACCAAAGCTTGATATTTGTACCATATGCAGACAAGTTAAAAAGCAAAAAACAAAAATTGTCAACAATTTTTTGTGTTTTCATCGTCAAAATGAAAAGAATCATGAGTTAAAGTTGTTGTTTTTCTAAAAATCACCACAGTTAAATTATAACATACAGAAATATTCCTTCCTCATTGCCCCTCTCTGTCCGTTATCACACATTTTAACCGCACACACACACATTCACACACATTCACACAAGTGCACTTTACAGATGCTCTGGCTGCCCTTGGTCGCTGTCCTTCATTTTGATGTGTGCCTGCAGTGTCACACACTGTGTGTAATCAAACTGTCATCAGCTGCCTCGCACGGATTTGCATATAATTGCAGGAGAAGTTATCAGGTCTTTATCCTCATTCATGGCGTTATCTGCCTCCTCTTCAGAAATCAGTCGAAAAGAGAAATTCACACTCGTACGACTCGACCGTATCATTTGGGCTTCGGAGCACGGAGCTCCCGCCTCCTCCGGTGAAACCCTTTGAGTTCTCCCTTCTCCTTCTTGTATCAGCTCCCAGTTCCTCACACCCTGTCCTCGCTGGGAAAGTGGGAGTATCTTCCTCCCACTCCCACTTCCTCAGGTGCAGAGAAGAGGAACTCCTCTACAGATATCTGCTGTCAGCCTGTCCCGCCCTCTCGCTTTGTGCGTTTGTGTGTGTGTGTGTCTGTATATAGTTTTCATTTGTGATAAAGCGCTGACTCAGGCAGGGCAACATTGGAATATTCTGTTACAGTAAATGGGCTCCATATTTAAACGCTGACACCATTCAGCTCCCTCGGATATGTACAGTAGCAAAGTGGTTTACACCTCCTCCGTCTCGTCGGGTCATATTTCCTTTTAAGTAGACAGTTATATCTCATGCACTATAGCGAAGGCTTTGAAGGTGCACTAATCTGAGATGTCTACCTGGCACTGAAGGTTTTTATTCTCCCCGTGATTGCGATGTGATTCACGTGACTTCACACCAACAGAAAATCTCTCGACATAAAAGTAAAGTTTTTGTTTATTCCAGAAAGTGTATTTATACTTATATAATAGCAAAGTGGTTCCAGGCAGGTTGTATTTCTGTGTGTGCATTTGGTTTTATTACATCCATGCGTTTGTCCACAGCGACAGATTTCTGGATTTATTATTCAGGATTTATTTAAATGTGGGTATAAAGTGTCAGGGATTGAACCAATAACCTTTACGGGCTGATTCACTGAGCAAACCTGAGCTACAGCCGCGCTATTTTTCATGTGTCCATATTTATTCTGCTGTGGACTTTGACTTACAATTCACCTCCTATTTCTCCTGATCATCTTTGATATGTTTCTGCGCCTCGGTTGGAATCCACCTGCGATAGATTCAATCAGTTGCACTTGATTTGGGAAGGCACATCCATCAGTGTGAGGGCTCACAGCTGACAGTGCGTGTCGGAGCAGAAACAGTCAAAGGAAGAGCCCACGGAGCTCAGAGGTTTTTGTTGAGGGTCTGATCTGGGCAGGCCGCCATTATCCTTAAATGGAAGAAGTCTGGAAGAAACGGGACTCTTTGCCGCCTGGTCAAGCATTCAGGGAGAAGAGCCTCGGTGACAGAGGGGACCAGGAACCCAACGGTCACTCTGGCCGAGCTCCAGAGATCCTGTGTGGAGATGGAAGCATTTATTTATGTCTATTTCGTAAAGTATCCTGCTTACTCTTCTCACTTGCTTTCCTATAAACAACCTATTTATAAGTGTGCTTCTGTAACTGTGTGTGTTTGCAGGTACCGTCTGGCGGGGCTGCCGGGGGACTACCAGGAGAAGAACATCAGCAGCCCAGAGACCAACTACTGTCTGCTCAAAGATCTGATCATCTGGACTCAATACCAGATCCAGGTGGCCGCCTACACCGGAGCCGGCCTGGGTGTCTACAGCAGCGCTGTCTCCGAGTACACTCTGCAGGGGGGTAAGACAACACGCACACACACACACACACACACACACACACACACACACACACACACACACACACACACACACACATTGTTTTCATTTCTTTTCATGTGATTAAGGATTGAAAGAAAGAGCGGGTGCGATGAGTAAAGATGCATTTTGAACGGTGGCGTCTCTAAAAACGTACCCACAGTTCAGAGACCTTTTCCATCAGGGCACAGGGTGCGCTGTTGACTTGGCAGGTCACTCTCACCAGATTTTCACTTTATTAGGTGGTGATGAAATGACGGAGAAGCCGCAATGAGGCGTCTCCACAAGCTGGCAGACTTCATTTTAGTGATAGGCTGAGGAACCCAGTAAACGCAGGTCAGACGAGCGTTAAAGTCAACACTGAGCCGCCGCCACCGCCTCGAAGGGATACCAGCTTCAGCCAGCTGGGACGAGAACCTATAGGCGTGACTTATAACATACCGAAGGGACATCTCAGGGGGACAGAGTGTCCATGCTGCTCTATAAATATATTATATGATACATAATTGTGTAATAAACACTCGATTTTAGTAAATATGGCTACGCAGAGGATCACACTTTCAACTCTCCGCACATAAATCAACGGAGTGGTTGCGAAAAGGGGAAGAATGTACGTGAGGACTGTAAAGAAGGACGAGAGGAAGTGGTCATGGGTTTAAATCACCTTTAAAACACAGGCTCTTTTCGTCCTGACTTTTATTCCGACTGTAAATTATCATTATTACAGATGGGCCGAGCCACACACACACACACGTGTCCACATGTGCACATAAAACTCACAGTCATTATTACAAGAGTTCAGGACAGGTTTATGGACTCAGGAGAGGGAGTTAGGCTCATTAATTATTCTAATGTGGTTTAATGGGAGTGGCCGCGATAGATTGGACATTTTCTCTCACTATCTCTGAGAGTCTGTGGTCGAACTCGGCATTAACATAACGTTTCTCTTTTCCCACTCGCTCTCTCATGCTGCCTTTACGTGCACGAGATTCCCCCAGAGGACGGAGTTCAGTGTTTAATCTGTAGCTGGGAGCCGAGAGGGGTTAGAAGCCGGTCCCCAGGTGTACAGTCAGCGTGGCGGGGCGGGGGAGTATCTTTAATATCAATTAATCTCCCTCGCTCAACCCTGGGTTCACTTTCCCTCTTTGTCTCACTATCTCTCGCCCTCCATTTGTCACCAGTCCTTGTTCTGGTCTCCGCTCCCTCCTCCTCCTCCTCTCCCTGTTGTCTGGCCTCTCTGGCTCACATATAAAATGCAAAGGGCACTCCCATCATGCAACAGTGCATTATCACACTGTGGCTTTCCAGCATCAGCATAATCCCTTTACAGTGTGATCACCATAACACGCGCCCACAAACATACACCCATGAACAAACACACGCACACACACACACACACACACACACACATTTCCCAGTCACACCCCTCTCTCCTCCTTCTGGCTTTAGTGCCATCGTGGATCCATTTTCTTCACCAAGCAGCTGGTAGATAAAGATGTACTGTATGTATAATGAAAATCAACATAGGAGACAGAGGTTCCGTTTTAGAAAGGATGAAGCAAATGTCTCCGGTTTGTGAGAACCAGACACAACATGGTGGATTATATTTACCTCCCTCCAGACAAATAACCTACTTTTCATAGGAAAAACTGCTGCTATAGACAATATTGAGATTAGACGAGAGGATGGGTCGCCAGCCTGTCGCAGGACCAACATACAGAGAGAAACAACCACTCACATTCACACCTCTAGTCAATTTTAGAGTCTCCAGTTAACCCAACGCCAACCTGAATGTCTGTGGACTGTGGGAGGAAGCCAGAAAATCCGACCCACGCAAACATGAGGAGAACATATTTAACACAAAGTCACACAGACGGAAACTCGCACTTCAAACCGGGAACCTTCATGCTGGGAGGCGACCCACTGCGCCACCATGCTGCCTCAGAATGCCCCAGTTTATCACATATGTTTTGCATGTTTATTTTCCGAATAGTAACGACCACACAGTTGACCTGACACACATTCCCACGGCGCCTCGATACCATCTCATCATGCATCTCATTCACACACAGCCATCAGGAGCAATTTGATCTTCCGGCGTCTTGCCCAAGGACACTCTGGCATGTGGGCCGAACCACAAACAATGAATTCTAGTCATGATGGTAGATTGGTATATATGTAAGATAAAGGGCTGCTCCACCAATTTAACACATATTAAGTTCAGTTCTTCAATTCTATGAGCCAGACGCCCCAGACGCAGATTTCCCTTGTGCATAGTAGTGATGTCCATCTAATGGCTACATTGAAAAGCGGAGGTGTGGTTTTTTTGAAAGAAAGCAATTAAAAGACCTTGAGTTCCTAATGAAAAACTACCGTCAGGATCCAGCTCTTCTGGAGCATTTGGACCAGACAAACAAGTTGAAACCAGGATTCTCTGCTCCCCCGCCACTTCAGTTTTTTAAACATGTCTCTTGTGACCTCTCCAACTCAACAGGAAAAGCAATACTAAATAGTTTGAGTGCCCATTGTAAGTTAATTATTAATACAGATCGTTATTCTATTTTTCAATCAATGAATCATGATGTGCCGTGCAGCGACATCAATTGGGTAATAAAGGTTGACAGGGCTCCTTACTTAGGAGAATAATACGTCTGCAGCACTGAACCAACAAATCAACTGAGTGAATCTAACTTCCTGTGGCCACTGTCTGGCATCTTGAGGTCAGCGCCCGAGAGGCTCAATAGATTCAATGCGTCAGCCACGAGCCACCGCCATTGTTCAGAATCCGTCACTGACGGGTCACTACGCTAATCTCACTTAGTCACTCCCGAGGTAATAATATGAAAAATACATAAATGCAAAATACAACGGATGGGATGAATTTTATTGAGAAATTAGGTCATTTAGCAGCAAGGAACAGAGGGGTGGGTTTGGCATTTAGCTTCTGCAAGCTTAGCAGAATTCTTCTAATTAAAAAAATGAACCCGGTCTCACCAGGAAATATTGAAATATGGTTCAGTACCACTAGTTCATGAAGGAGAAGAAGCCGAACTCTGTTAAAAAAGCTGTTGATTTCTGCAGCTTCGGGCCTCAGGTTTGTTACCGGTCATGTTTTCCTCGTGTGTCTGAGAACTCTTCCTCTAACTACAACGTGTGTGTGTTTATCTTTGTTTAGTTCCCACAGCACCTCCGCAGGAAGTGGAAGTTGTAGCTATCAACTCGACCACCATCCGCTTCACATGGAACCCGCCACCTCAGCAGTTTATTAATGGCATCAACCAGGGATACAAGGTAAGACTCACAAGACTCGTGACATAAAAAAAACATTTGTGTCGAGTTCAATGAAATAAAGGATGTGGATGTTTTTGTGGACCTTGTTTTGTCCGACTTTAGGGTTAGGGTTAGACACACGCCTGTCTGCAAACCAATCAATGTCACGTATAGGCAGACGCAGCAGATTAAGTGATGACGGCGGGACGTACCTAAACTCTTTAGTCCACTCCCTCAATTGTTGTGTGAAACCAAAACTAACCGGATTTAATGTAAACAGTTGAAGAAAGACATGAATCTCGGTTTTCTGGACTTTCAGGTTTGAAAATGCCCTGAGTTGTTGATATATAGCCGGAACAATACAAAGATAAAATACCAAAAAACAAATCGAATAGTGAAAACAATCCGTATTTTGTGTGTGTAGGTGTGTGGGAACATTTTGTGGGGAAAACGTCTCTTTGAGCTCAAAGGTCATGCACTGCTCTGCTCCTGTTTACCCACACACTTAGCCAAGTCAAGTGTGGTGAGGTAAAGAAAAGAGAGGATTAAATATGGAGAAAAAAAAGACGGTGTTATGAAAACAGGAGCTGCGAGCAGGATAATGGGGGGGGGGGGGCAGGGTGAGAGCGAAGGGCTGAATAGTGTGAGTGATCCATATGTACTAGTTCTGCTTTTTGATTTATTCTTCACTTTCCCTGTGCCAACCAAACCCAGAGGAACTGATTAACATGACAAAGAAAACACATCATATTCTGGCTGTGCGTCACTGGCTCTGTGTGTGTGTTTTAGAGAGTCTGGATGTTTGTGTCTTTGTTAGTTGATAAATACTATATGTTTTTTTTTCCCCATCCGTTTGATGTGGCTGTCTGATGTTGTCTGTGTTTGCAGGCGCTTCCACTTCACATCAGTGGAGCCTTTCACCGGCGCAGCACATGTGGCTGTGGGTCGTGTTGGGTGTGTTGTGCTGGTTAGAGGACAGTAGATAATGATATTAATTAAAAGAGGACATGGAGCAAAGCCTCATTTCATTCCCCCCCCACAGATCAGTGAATATATACAATACCCTTAATAACATGGCTGAAAACTGATTAACAGACTGAGAGCCAGTTCTGGCGAGTCTTCCACTTAAATGTCCTTGACACGCACTTCGGTTGTAATCTTTATCGCTTAGTTATAGTCAATAATATATACTGACAAAGAAGAGCAATAGTTTCGAATTAAACAGATTCCATTCTCAAGGTTTGCCTTCCGTATAAAAGAGGTTGTATGTGCAGTAGAGATTCTCAGGCATCCAGGTTATGATATGTGCTTTATGTCTCTGAACAGAGGAAACCTCTCGGATGAAAGGTGAAACCTCGTTAACTTCTGTACCTTCACTTACAAGTGTGTTTACAGTAAATTATGAAGCATGAACATATAAAGAAAACGTTATAACACATGTCTCAACAGAAGTGTTGTGTTGTCCCTTCTCTGGACCCAGTTCTTCTGAGGACGGCACCGTACCGTGTCCCTTCTCCGTCACGATTTTGCGAATCCATCGCAATCAGAACGCGCACGTTTCTATAGCAACAGCAGAGCCAGTCTTCCCAGCTCCCTTTAAACAGTGGACCAGCACCAGGAGCTTGAGGGTGCCACATCAGCACATTTTTACTGCACCCAAAATACACTGTGCCGATAATAAATTACAATAGAGAACCTTATTTTACAACGACTAACTGGGTGCAGTGCAGCAGCCTTTAGGCAGAAAAACAGCCAATCAACTGTCTCTGGGCATCAACGGCCTTTTTCCTAATAACAGTACCTGAGTGTTTTGGTTGTTTGATTGGTTCCTGTTGCAGGTTGTAGAGGTGATATAAAGCCAGAGACATTTCGAGATTCTGTTAATAGCAGAAAGTACCTCAATGGTCTGCAAAAGCAAGTACATACTTTACTTTAAATACTTTGAAAAATACCACAAATGCTGTTAACTTTTTGCTTTAAAAACCCTGAAGGAAGTTTTGGCTCGTGAAAGCTAAAAAAGTCGCCACACTCATAACGTTTCCATCCACACTGGATGTTCTTCACACTTTTCTGTTGTGTGTGAGAATCTCAGGAAATCATCAGTTGTAGAAAAAGCTTGTCTGGCACCAACATTAACGCCACAGTCTACGTCACTGATGATTGATGTGAACATTAAGTGAAGCTGCTGACATGTCTCTGCCACATGGTTGGCTGATCGCATACTTTTACATAACAAGGTGTAAGATTGGTCCTAATAAACTGCAATGTTAAAATCTAAAAACAAGCAGGTGCAGTGGAAGACGCTCTTTTAAAACACAATCTAGTCAGAACACATCTGTACTTTGTTCTGTTTCTGTTATGTCACAAACAAAATCTACCCGTCTCACTACTTTCAAATGCTGAGCTCCTTCTCCTCGTTCCCCTGGTAACAGTTAATTCAGTCCTTGCTGTGTCTGGACTTTGCTTCTCTAACCAATGTGCAGGTAGACTGTGTGACCAGGTTATGGATTACTCGCTCTTTTCAGCCGTACTTCCCGACGCGGGCTGGTGGTCGATGGGGTCTGTTGAGCTCCAGCCGCGCTCCGAGCTCGGCCAGACGCTGTCGTATGGTTTCAGTTCTGAAGTTATTAGAAAGTGTCCTAGGTAAAAAAAGACAGTGAGCTCTGGGTCACTGTCTCCAGAGTTCTGTCTCGCCCCATCAGCCGTCGTCTTGAGTTAACCCCAAGTCCTGCGGGGTCGTAACAATTTCACAATGTTCACAAAGTTGGAGGCAGCTGATGTATTGTAATGATATGGACAGTCCCTGTAGTGTGTCTGACTTCAGCGGCGCTGCCCGTAGAAACGAGCCGAATACCTTATCAACACAGTACAAACTGACACTGAGAGGACATTTCTGAGAACGTTAGCGTGTGAGCTGTGAGACGTGAGACATACAGGTCAGTTTTTGAATTTTAAATTAATTCTGATGTAAACAGAAGCTTTTCTCTTTTCACACCTACAGGCAAATGCAGCAATAACAAATATATGTTAATGCACGCCCACCGACAATATGCTATTAAAGAGACGTTTTGAATTCAATTATCATATAAAGCTGGTCTGTAAACAGCCTGTATTTACACACCACTCACCCATCGCTCTGCTTAATTCAGATGAAAACTTGGCGGAAAGTTACTTAGCCAGTAATTTCTTCATGCTCTAAATATGTGTACCGTATTTAGAGTGGCCCCTGGCTTACATCTCTCATTATGAATATGTAGGTGTACGCTCTTCACTGTTTGTTTCTGTGGCCCAAGCAACAACACAAAGAAAAACTACCGTGGCTCGGAATACAAATCAAGTCCCACAGTGGAGACAGGTTCACTTCTGATGAAGCATTTAGTCGGACTGAGATCTTAGTGTTATGACTGATAATGGCCTGGTGGTAGAAATGTATGTTAAGTGGAACATCTATATGTAAATAAATCCTTAAATTTGAATATATTGGGGATGCAGACGTTTTTGGTTTTTTGTTATTTTTCCAGGGAATGAAACACGAATATTGTTTTGACAACTGTGTGAAAACCATTTGGTTTTAAACTTAAATGACAACAACACCCTTGTGTATCAGCCTAATTCGAAAAGCTTCACTTTGTTTCAAACTCCTGCAGAAATAAGTTTTGTCTCATAAACGCAGCCTGAATAATAAGATTTGAATTCAGTAGCCTGGAGCTAATGCCGTTGAGTCAGATTCATGACTAAACAAATACGGGAAACACACAACAAACAGATTAGCTGGCATGAATATTTATTTGTAACCGAGATGTCAACAACGATAAATCTTTCTTGTCGAACTCAGCTGCTGGTTTGGCCCGAGCAGTCCCCGGAGGACGTCATCGTCGTGACCATCACGCCGGACTACCCGGGTTCACGCCACACGGGACTCGTCAGCGGGCTTAAGAAATTCACCTGGTACTTCGGCGCCACCCTCTGCTTCACAACACCTGGAGACGGCCCCCGCAGCTCGCCCACCATGCTGCAGACACACGAGGACAGTGAGTACACACACACACACACACTTCAATTTGAATAATGCCAGAACATATCACTCTATCAGCCTTTCCTATGAATAATAATGGAAATGTATTGACCTGCTCTGTTTGGATCTGTGTGATACACAGCTGCTTACGCAACATCCACTCTCCAACACCCCCTGCCTTCTCTTCGGCTCTTACTTTAGTTTCTCTCCTATTTAATCTCTTTCTTCTTAGTTTCCCCTCCTCTGTGTCTTTTTAAAGGGAATTGATTCGTATGTTGGCGTTTATAGCCCACTGTTCCACGGATAAACATAATAGCGGCCGCTCCCAGTCGCGAGTACACATGCACACAGTGGCATCGTCAAATGAACACAACAGCCTGTAGGCAGACAGACAAGCAATTATTACCAGCCAGCAATTATCGAGTGGGAAAGAGATATTAGAAGCCAAGTGCACGCACACGCATTAACACACGTCACATGCACACACACACACACACTCGCACATGTACACACAGCTGAGACCAGGTATTGATTGGGTGCTGGGCGTGTTGCAGGGTTAACGGCGGGTGTAATTCTTGCTTGATGATAGGTGTGTGTGTGTGTGTGTGTGTGTGTGTGTGTGTGTGTGTGTGTGTGTGTGTGTGTGTCCCCAATGATGGACTTCTCAGTCATTACACACTGTGGACCAGTGAGCTAGCGGGGCACATTTTTTAGGTCCACTCTCACTCATTCTTTAAATCATGCTGTAATTATGTCTCAAACTCTATAACTCTGTAATGTATTTTAATTTTATCCACATTGGGGCCCTGCACACATCACATTTCATACTCTGCCTCTGCAGGCTGGAGACTCATTCACAAACATTGTTTCTGCACAGTGTGAATTATGTGCAGCCTGAGGCAGGTTTTCAGGCCACATCCACACTTAAACTATTTGGTTTTAAAATGCATTACACTATGTTTATGCCTCCTGTCCATGCTACTTTTCAAGCCCCTAAAACTGAGGACAGAACCTTGGAAACACTGTTTGACAAATCCAGGGCTGGGTTTTAATCTGGACTGACGGAGGCTGAGACTGATTTGGAAATGGTGATGCAGTCGCCTGCATCCTGATGATGCCGGACCCGGGGCCTGATTGGGTCTTATCACTCACTACTCCACCACCAGCATTGAATAGGAAACACTGCTAGCACTTACATTCAGTAAGAATTCCACCTCTTCATCGGTCCAAGAAAGGAAATCCCTGCTCTGTCTTCTGGATGTAAACAATCCACAGCTTCCTGTTTACACCTGCACATACATGATCAGTGGAAGCACATGTGCAGGGTGTGTGGTTGTAGCCTCACACTACCCTGAAGGAACCACTCTACTTAAATACAAAGGAAATGGTGTTTTAAGGACACTGGTAAAAAAAACAAGCAGCAGGAGGGTACTGCATCACTGGAGGCTTACAGTTAGGAATAAACACACGATGTGAGCAAGTCCCTTTCACAGAGGTAGCTTTCCTCCAACAGTCTTCTGGGTATAAAATTCACTGAGTCTCATGAGGATCAGACTCAAAACTTATTTTGTAGAGGAAGTTGTCCACCTATTCCCTGAAGAGAGACACTTGGACGATCTGTGGATATTGGACTTCAAAACTCAGGCGTCGAACCCACAACGCCAAAGCTACCAAACAGTCCTCTCAGCCTCTGAGCGTTTCCTCCGGGTGCAGGACATCAAAGTTTAATGAGTTGCCGCAGGATTAAACCTACAACAGTAAAACTTGTGAATTGTCCAGTCACTCCAGTGCCTTTCCACTTGGCCACGATGATCTGCCAGGGTTTTTCCTCTGGACAGCACCCAAAGGAAAGAAGTCAAAGACATAGGGTGGAACAGTTGTTAACCAAATAGCTCAGCTTGTTAGACGACTGCTTGGAAGTTCTAGGCTTCAATTTTTATGAGGCTCAGTGAATTTTGAAGCTCAACTCCCTGAGTGAAGACTCGAGGGCTCCAACAAATGCAGCTCATAAGTGTCCAAATGTCTCCGAATGTCAGAGGACTGTTAAATCTTTCAGGTTGTGGGACCTCCCTGTGGTTCACCTGGATAAGGATGTTACACCATCAAGGCTGAATCCGTCCAGCAGCTGCCCAGGCCCTTTGCTGCATGTCATCCCTTTACATGTCATGTCATTCTCCACCGTCTCTGTCTAATAACGCAAAGAATTATCCCCCAAAAGAAGAAATAAAATGAAATATTGAGGATCTGGGTTCAGCCCTCAAGTAACTGATTGGATTTTGATGTCCGACTTCCAAGGAAGGACACAAAAGGTCTAAGAAACACAGCTCAAAGAAAAAGCAAAGGAGTGTCTGACCAAATGGCTCCGGGTGTTTTAACATCGCTCTGAAGTTTGGAGGTTCAGTCCTTGGTTAATTCCAACATCGAGATGAAAAGAGTGAAGAACTCGAAGATTCTGAGCCTAACTGTCTCTGACCAAATAACTCGGTGTGTTGGAGGAAAGCTCGGACGTCGGACGATGGTTTAATCCTTGTGAGAGTCTGAGGATTTTCACATACAAAGCGATTCCTGAAAAGATACTGTGAGGAGTTCCCAGTGCAATCAGCAGTTATATTCTGTATTTTATATAATGCTATATATATATATATTTGTTATAATCGTGGGCAATTCCCTTTTTATCTGAAAAAGAAAAGGATTGAAAAAGCAGTTCTACAAATATATTACGAAAGAGAAGGTTTAATAACTTTTCTTCTTTCATCAAAACGACTAAAAATAGTGGTTCACTCTTGGTTGGCATCAGTCCACCGTTGGTAAGGAAGGAGTTTGTGTGTGTGTGTGTGTGTGTGTGTTTGTGTGCAAGTGTTATTGAATGTCTCAGATGAATAGCTTAATCGCTCTGCAGGGAGAGGGGTTAGAGAGCCCTGGATGAAATGAGAAACGACAGGCATGCGTGCACCTGAATATGCGTGTGGTGGTCAATGCAGATGTGATTACAAGGTGGTGTGGGAGGTTGAAGAGCAGCAGGTAATGGGCTGAGTGTGAGTGCTGGGAGCTTCGTCTAAAATCTGAAATAAAATTAAATACTCAAAATATGACCTAAATAATAACACTAATATCTGATGATGTGTTCTTTCAGCACCTGGACCTGTTCGCCATCTGAGCTTCACTGAAATCTTAGACACGTCCCTCAGAGTCAGCTGGACGGAGCCTGAAGACAGGAACGGCATCGTTACTGGTAAGAGCCAAGTGGCAATCCACCGTGACATCACCCATCAGAGTTTGATATATTGTTGAGTGCCATCTTGGTTTTGTGGAACTAGAAGAAGCCATATTTGGAAGAGCGGGGGGGCGTGAGCCTGACTGAGAGCTGCAGGGTTTTGCTTTATGGTCTATTTGACTCGAAGTGGGACCCTAATTTTCTAAATGAACATCATGCTGTTTTGATCATAAACTCTTGAGGAAACCATTTACTGATGTTTCAAATCCAGTGAGAAGAAGAGTCATCTTCTTATAGATGAAAAGAAACATGACCCTGCTGGTCATTTGAGAGAAGACAGGTTCCGGGCACATCCTCATTAGCTTCACTTTTCCGGACCTGGCGTCTGCATCCATTTTTATACACAGTCAATGGAACATGTCCCAAAACTATAACTCTCAGGCAACATGGTGTGAAGGTAAACAATTTTTAAATAATATATACAACAAAATCTGGCTATAAAATCCTAAATGGCCAACCTTTAAGCGATTACCCCACATTGTGTGTACGTGTATGTGTGAATGAGTGTGTGTCTGTGTGTTGACGTAGCTGGATTATGTCCAAACATTCGTCAGGCACCTGCACAACAAGAGCACAGTCTAACAGCACCAGGCAGCTGCACCTTTACAGTCAGCTTTCACACTCCGGAGTGGGAAAATTGTTATTAAATCAAGGTCACCTTGCACATTTACTCCTTTCTCCTCAACCTGCTTTTTCATCCAGCACCTGGTGAGCAAGGAGACAGATGCGGGACCATTCACTCTCTCCAGGGCGTTACACACAAGTGGCAGCGCGCGCACACACACACACACACACACACACACACACACACACACACACACACACACACACACACACACACACACACACACACACACACACACACACACACACACACACACACACACACACACACACACACACACGTTTGGAGGTGGTGGAGTGTGATGCATGACTGTGAAGATGCGAAGGGACAGACAGGGATTCGACTGTAGTTACCCCACCCACACACTCTCCCTCCTTCTTGGCTCGGTACATCTCATTATGTGTGTGTGTATGTGTGTGTGTGTGTGTGTGTGTGTGTGTCTGCTCGTGTCTATATGCAACTTTATTACCCTTATTACCTTTATTATGAACACCTTTATTAACCCAGCGTGTGCTCTACTCCCCGCAGGCTACGTGTTGTGGTGGGAAGTGTCCGACAAAGAGTCGAGTCGCGAGGAGCGCTCTCTCTCCAACTCCACCCTGCGGTACCAGCTGACCGGCCTCACCTCCACCACCGCATACTCACTCCAGGTGGCGGCGCTCACTGCCGCAGGAAGGGGCGTGGTCACGTCCTCCACCATCTCCACCGGAGTCCCACCAGGTACAATAAATACGCACAGTGGAGCTGACAGCGACATTAAAGGACGATTTTTTTTCTGCATGTGCCCCGCTGTGTACGTGTGTGCGTGTCGCAGAGTAAATATGACTGATGAGCTCTTACGATGCCATTGTCTTTCCTCAGGCTGATAAGTGGCTGTAACTGTGCGTCCATGAATCAACACCCTCTCCACACACACACACACACACACACACACACACACACACACACACACACACACACACACACACACACACACACACACACACACACACAAGAGTTAGTCATTTACAGCATCTTAGACAGCGCTTTAGTGTGCAGTTTATTTGTGTGTGTGTATTCTATGTGCACACTGAATGCATGATGAGTTTGTTTGACTGGACTAAGGCCAAGTTGCAATCATTATTAGTGATGATTAACTGCAAATAGCAAAGTGTAGGGAGGGGAGGGGGGGGTGCAGGAATGATGGGAGAGAGAGGGCAAGAGAGACAATCAAAGGACAGAACTGAGGACGAGAGAACAGATAGAGAAATATAATGAGGGAAGAACAGGGAACACAGAAAATAAATGCAATCTTTGAAGAAAAAGAAGACCAAAGCCTGGACTGAGAGGAAGTGGAGGAGAATGGAGGGAAAGAAAGGCGGCTGCAGGATTTTTTGTCCTAACATTTTCTGATTATTAATTTATAAATAAAAGCGCAAAAAAGTGAAAGAAAGATGGATACAGACACTTTTTAGATTCAGAGGTTATTCATTAATTCATGAAAGCAAAAGACTGAAGGAAAGACAGAGGGCTGAAGATTAGAAAAAAGGAGTAAAGAACGAGCGGGGAGAAGGGAAAGAGAGAGAGAGAGAGAGAGAGAGAGAGAGAGAGAGAGAGATCCACTGAGCATAGATTCTTGTCTTATTTATTTATTCATGTATTCATGGAGTTGAGAGAATTTTGTCATTCATCTGAGCAAGGCAGCTGATATCAACATTTCCACATTACAACCCTCACACGTTTGCTGTATGCACTTACAGAGAAATGGAAGCTGATGGCTGTAATTTGTCTTTTGCTGCACACATGTACTTCACTGGATCCAGAAAGAAAGTATTCTCTTGTTTCCATACTAACTGGACCCGGTCGAGTTATACAGTCGCAATGAAAAAAAATCCCCCCTGAGATATTCTACAAAACCCGCCCGACGTCCCCCCGGTGAATCGATGTGTTTCCAAACCCAGCGTTTGATTCACCATCTTTACAGATACATGTGTTTTGCCACGTCGAGCAAAATGTGAATGTTTGTGATGCTGCAGCAGAATTCGATGGATTACAGCGGATCGCACCCGATGCACTTAAACCAAACACGGGGACATCAAACCCAACACCCGGAGGAGAAGTGGTTGAAAAGTGGCTCTGAAGAGACAATTTAGATCTTTTGATTATGTAAATTTCATTAACAGAAAACAAGCCGTTGTTAATTTGTTTTTTTGACTTGACGGTTAAAAGAAACTTCAGAGTTTTCCTGCCTCCGTCTCCCGAGCTGTCGTCACACGTGGCCTCCGTCTTTCAGCAGGAATATTTAGCTCTGATTGAAGAGTTCAAACTAAAACATGTTTACGTCCTCAGAGGAGGTTTATGTGATGTTGGTTTGTTTGGTTTTTTTAAGCAAGATTACGCAAAAAATAACGACTGGATGGATTTCTACAAAACTTGGCGGAAGGATGTGGGAAGAATTGAGTGTGGATCTGGATTAGGGAGCAGATCCAGGAATCTTTTCTCGTTTTCCTTAACATTGTGTGATGGGGGTGTTTCTCTACATTTTTTTATCGATTTCCCAGAGAATCATTCATGGATGTCGATGGAAAATGGAGGTATATGCTCTACTGAGTGTTATATATGTTAGATTGTTCACATGATTCAGTGCAGCTTTCAGTGTGAATGTGACAGAAACATCGAATCAAACAGGAAGCACGTGCTAAGTAAGAAACTCGGTCATCGTCACTGATTCTATGATTCTGCAGTTTTCTCTGCATTCAAGCTGAATTAATGGAAACTCGATTGTTGTGCTTTGGAGTGTGCAGCCTTTTCCAGCTGTGGAAGACAGTTACTGTCTAATTATTTTTAATTAATCCTCACAAAGAAATGTGTTGTTTTTTTAAAGTTTTTAAATTTTACTCGTAGATTCTTCGGTGGGGAGACAACGAATTACAAAGAGTCATTAGATTTTAATGATGAGGATAAACAGTGTGTCAGCTGTATTTATTCTCAAGGTTTACTGGTTATTGTGAGTGACAGGGTTTGGGACTGTAGTGATCAGGTGAACATATTGATGGATCAGACTAGAACAGCACATATACCTCCACCAAGGCCCGACAGTCCCTGTAAATCCAATCTGCACCAAATTACACACACTCATAAATATCAGTCCTCCAAATAAGCCTTTCATTAAGATTCATGAATTGTTCCCCAGGGGAAACAAACACAATGTTCCAGCACGTTTTCGTGGAAATGCAGTCATTTATTGTTACGTAATCCTGCTGACAACAAGAACAAGAACATACCCTCCTTGTCTGTTGTCTCGATTGTCCTCCGCTCCTCTTCCTCGCTGACCGGCCGAGCTGCTCAGGCGGCCACGGCTGTTCAGCAACATTACCCCGGGTTCCTGTCACTCATTATTCCCTCAGAGATAGAACAATGTTGGAATAATAATGGCTCAAGCATAATTTATGAGCCTTGCTGCCTACTCAGACATTTATTGGCCTTAAATGGACTTTAGTGAACTGTGCATTTAATTCACCTCTCGCCTCCACTGGTGTAGAGATTTATCTCAGTGTATTGTATTGCCAAGCTCAGAAATATGAAATAAATTGCTCTGACAGAGAGAGAGAGAGAGAGAGAGAGAGAGAGAGAGAGAGAGAGAGAGAGAGAGAGAGAGAGAGAGAGAGAGATACGGCTGTAAAATTAACATCTTTTTTTTTCTGTGACCAATCTTTTATTTTTCCTCTATAATAACCAAGCATGGATAAAAGAAAAGGATTGGATTAGCTCACCCCGACTTAAAATCTGTTTTGTTCTGAATTCATTATTGGTGACGTGCATTTCCTCCTTTTCTCTTCTCTGTTATTATTGTTATTGTAAGTCAATTTTAAACCATGTAGCAGTTCGGACCATGTTTGTCAGATTTGGGCATTTTAATCATATTTATCCATTCATGGAAAAATCTCTACAGTAAAATATCATTTGTTTTGTTCATTGTCTTGATTCATTTATTCAAAATAATTCACAGAACTGTAAAAAGAAAACACACTGGTCTTTATAAAAATATCTATTTTACCTGGTTCCTGCAGCCCCAGCTACCTGAGGTGGTTCTTATTTTAAAGAAAGTGTAACCTACTATTGAAACATCAATAATGCAGTGCGGACTATTTTTCTTTTCATAAATAACATTATTGTGGGAGCAACAATCCCACAGATTTAGGACTGTAAATATTTTATATACCTATAAAAAGGTATGATGGTGACCTGCCGGTGTTGGCTGCACTGGCAAAATTCTCAAGGGATTTTCTTACTCTTTGTTCCAGTTGTAGCTTTGAGTAAGGAAGGATTCTCTCTGTTTTCTATCTGTAGAACTTCCCGGAGCTCCGTCCAACTTAGTCATCTCCAACATCAGCCCTCGCACGGCGACGCTGCGGTTCCGCCCGGGTCCTGACGGGAAGACGGCGATATCTCGATGGATCGTAGAAGGACAGGTGCGTGTGTAGGACCCCGATTAACATCCGGCCCCGGAGAGATCTGATCAGTGGTCAGCGCTAAGTTCAGGTCTGAGCGCAGCCGAATGTGACCTGAGTTCCGATCACTGGTCGGGACGCATGTGCTATATTGTTTTTCAAATGGGTAAAATCTTTAATAACAAAATAAAAACACACAGCATTGATTCATTCAGTCCCTCTTCACTCCGCTCGCTCTCTTTTATCTCTATCTCTCTCTCATACCAACACACAGGGACACACACACACACACAGATACACACAAACAGTGAAATCTGACACATCTGTAAACTGTGTAACAACATGTTTTAATCTTCACAAGCACAAATGATGTACGTGATGATTTGCCTCTAGAGGGGGGGAAGTAGGATCCAATCACAAGTGATCGCAGGAGACACATTCAGGAAGCAGACGAACTTAACGCTGTCCACCTTTTGATTGGATCTCTCTGGACGGACGTGTCTGACCAGGGCCTTAGTGTTACATCTGTCTTTTCCAGGTAGTGAAGGAGGATGGACAAGGGGACGCGTGGGGAGTCGTCCACCAGGAGGACAACCAGCCAGATGCAGACACGCTGGAGATTCCCAACCTCGCTCCGTTCACTCAGTACAGGTGAGCGGCAAACACACACGGGTCACCTGCACGAGAACACAGTCCGGTGATACAACCCACACACACACAGACACACACACACACACACCCGGGAGAATCTGCAGCATTGCTCAACTCAGGTGAAGTTAGATAAATCACACAGACACACAGAGAGACAGTTCCATCTGAGACTTTTCTGTTTGTCAGCACCTTCACTGCTGCTGCATGCAGATCCTTATTACCCCCCCCACCCCCCCTATCTTAAATAGCTAAAAGGAAGGAGGGAAGGAGGAGAGAGGAAAGGCGATGAGAGAGCAGGAAGGGCAGCAGAGAGCATTAAAGAGGAGGAGGAGGAGGAGGAGAGAGGAGTGTCTGTAATCCCTGCTCAAGGGCCATGGGGAGCCGGCAGTTTGTAAATGTGATCTATCCCCACTCTGAACAGCCTCCCCCTCATCTCTCTCCCCCCCCCCCTCTATCTATATGTCTATCTCTCTGCCGTATTTATCAGTCTATCCGTCTATCTCTGCCTCTTGCTCTTTGTATCTCCGTCTTCATCTGAAATGGGATTGCGGTGTGTGTGTGCATGTGTGTGTGTGTGTGTGTACACTTTGTGCACTCACTGGGATTATGTTGTCACAGGCGACACCATTGGGACATTAGATGAAGTGAGGCACTTGTCTGTGTGCCTTATCCCTCGCTTTAAGTTCCTCTTTACGCCCTGCTCTCTATCTCCCAACGCAGGGACGACGAGTCATAGATGAAGTCTCTGGCGCGCTCGCTGCACGCCCGCACGTATTTGTCACTCACACCCACACTGAAGCACGGAGGCATTTAGATCCGACAAAAGCAACAATCGCTCCCTCGTGGCTGAGCGTTTGTGTCTGTCAACAGGTTATGGCCCTTTTTTCTGACTGATATTCGGATTAATTCAATTCAACGATGCATCAGTGGCTTTTTTGCAGAAATCCCCTTGAGAAGAGTTTCACCTGAAGGATGCCATAGTGTAAAATGTTTTTTATTTTTATTATGTTCTGTAATAAATAACACAGAGGATCTTACTAGAAATAAAACCAAATACTCAAAAATAGTCTTTCTTCACTATCAGTGTGACGTGTGGTTGTCTTGTTGACCTGTGTTATATTTTGATTGCCTCTATTCCAGTGTGTTGCGGATCTCTACAGTACTTTTATGATCAGGATACTGGAAATATTAGTTCCCAAGCTGACCATTCACTGGTCAGCTTGGGAACTTCACCCCAATGTCCAACTTGTTTTGTTTTGAAATTACTTATGTTTTGGTCACAGTGAAAAGTTACTCCACGTTTTAAACCAGTGGACCCCCCCCCCCCCTTTAACTTAGAGTGTATCTGTTCTATCATAACATTTATCATCATTGTCTAATGAAGCGGTGACTTTTAAACTCTACACCTCTGCTTTGTAATTCGTGCTTTATGTGATGAACTTTTATTCTCCGAGCCCGACTGGATCGCTGTGACATTATCAGAGTGGTTACTTTCCCACAGTGGACATTATACTACAGTTTTCAGGGTGGCTGGTTCCCCTCATGACAAATAAACTCAACTTTAACTTGTTTTTGTTTCCTCTCCAGGTTCAGGATACGTCAGGTGAACATTGTCGGAGCCAGTCCCCTGAGCGCCCCCTCCAGGCTGATTCAGACCTTGCAGGCGGCACCTGACACGCACCCCTCTAACCTCACCCTGCTGTCTGCTACACAGTCCAGTCTGCGCTTCAGCTGGATGGTACACACACACACACACACACACACACACACACACAGACACACCACTCTAAAACTGTAAAACCTTGCTCCTCGCCCCGTTACACTTCTTCAAACAGTGCTAATTTGACTGAAGGGGATTTTCTTTTGTGATCCTTCGCTCTGCATCTCCGTGCGCCTGCTCTCTGTGTGTGTGTGTGTGTGTGTACGCGCGTGCACGTGTGCTCTCCAGCAGCAGGACTGAACAGCTTGAGTGGATGACAGCCTATAATCAGTGTCTCTCCTGGTTATCAGTGCTAAAACTAATCTGTCACATTCCCCCTTCACCCTGCGGACTGCTTGCAGCACAAACTGCAATATAATTTTCCCCTCACTGTCTTTTCTTTTTTGCTCTTGTTCCTGCCCTCCGTCCCCCCCTCTCCCCCCTTCCCCTCTTCTATTATAACATAAATGGAGGGCAGAGTAGTTTTCCATTTAAGAGCTGGAATGAGAAAAAGAGCCTGTCAAATCAGACACAGACACTGAGGCGCTACGGGCTACCTATGCAGCATGCTAATGGGATTTCACCTGCATGTTAGTGCCCAGCCTGAGCTACAGCATGCTAGGTCTGCTGCTGTAGTGGAACCATCACAATGGTTTCAGCTAAGGCTATTATTCTAAGCTGCATATTAAGGGTAATAAAGCTAATGTGACATTCTGTATTATGGCTCCTAAATGCTAAGCTGGGCTAAATCACTGGGGTATTTAAAATGACTGGGTGTCTCACGACCTTATCTGTTGCACGGCACCGAGCCACCGCTGTACATTGTTGGTTAAGATCTAATACTGTGGATTTACACACTGTGAGCAAACTAAACGCTCCTGTTGAAATGATTGTAAGGCGCTGAATTTAGGTGACTGGGGCTGTAATGCATAATGACACGGTGGGTCACAGGCAGAGATGATGAGGTGACGGGAGGGGGAGGGGGGGGGGGGGTGACAGGAAATGAGAGGGGAAGCACGTTAAAGAGGATGACAGCGGGGGGGGGGGGGGGAGAAGCTGGCGAGAGAAGGATCAGGAGATGGGATGTCAGAGAGGAGAAGGTTTTTAGGATGTACTTCAGAGTTTGACACGTCAGATAAATAACAATATTCTGGGTCTTTGCAGAAGTAAAAAGTTGTTTGAGACGTTATTATCTAAGGTCCTCGCCTCAGTATGTAAAGAACCTTGAGATAATGTAAGCTGTGATTTGGTGTTATATACAAATAAAACAAGAGGATGCACTTTATTCTAATCTGCTCTTTGTTCTCCCACCTCGTCTTTACCCTGCAGCCTCTTCCTGAGTCGGAGTACAACAGCAGCCCAGAGACCGTGGGCTACCGGCTGCGTGTGTGGAGGACGGACGGGCAGGGGGAGGACAGAATGGACGATGCCGAGGGAGCAGGGGAAACCGCTGAGGCCACGATAGAGGGCCTGAATCCCTGGACCCAGTACCAGGTTCAGATACAGGCCTACAACTCCATAGGACCTGGACCCTGGAGTAACACCATCGCTGCAAAGACGGCAGAATCCGGTACGAACATTCACTCCTGTCTCCTGTATGCTAGAGTCCAATAGAGCCGCCTCATATCTCTGCACACTCCCTCTATTCCAGTGAGGGTAAGATTGATGGAGAGAGGGAGGAGAAGATGGAGATGATTTAGATAAAATCAAAGATTGGTTTAGAGAGCAAGTAGCAATGAGCTTTCTCTCTTTCTCTCTCTTTCTGTGTGTGTGTGTGTGTGTGTGTGTGTGTGTGTGTGTGTGTGTGTGTGTGTGTGTGTTCTCTAGTTCCGGCTGGATCTCCGATGAATGTTACTGCTGAGGCAGTGAGTTCCACCCAGATCCTGCTCAAATGGTCTCCTCTCCCCCGGGCTCAGAAAAATGGAGTCATACTTGGATATAAGGTGTTTAAAACTCTTCAACACACACACACACACACACACACACACACACACACACACACACCGCCCCATTCCATCCTAACAGTTTCACTCGACTCCCTCAGTCCATTACCACTTCCCCCAACTCCATCACACACACACACACACACACACACACACACACACACACACACACACACACACACACACACACACACACACACACACACACACACTCACACAGACGCACACTGACATGGACACACAAATGTCTGATATAGCACAAATATGATGTAACATCCTGTAACTGCTGCAGTTTTATGTTTTCTTCCTTTATAAGCATCCGGGGGGTAAAGGAGTAGGGGGGGGTCATGCAGATGAGCGAGGCTTTCATGTTTAATACTCTTTCATAAAACAGCTTGTCTCATGTCGTAGTAGAAACAATGGCTGGATTTACACGTGTGTCTGAATAAAAAGAGAATAATCCATAAAGCCCGCTGGCTCTGGAGGGCGTTTTGTTTTTAGAATTCTGAAACATGAGCAGAAGTTTAGTCAGGAGCCTGTGGTGTGTTGAGCGTACGTGCACACAGGAGTTGAATACGCTCCTGCATCAGTATCTAAGTCCGGACTTGCGACCCACTTAAGCCTACACATGTATCCACGTCTGCCAACTCATAGCTCATCCTTTCCTTTCATTTCCATACCAAGTTGGAGAATTGAGTTTTGCTGAAACCGCCGACGGTGACGAAATGACATTCTCTGATGTGCAGGCTTCTAAAAAATGAAAAAAAAGCTGGATTAAATACATGGCGAAGTGAAAGGTGCACTCATTTTTGCCTGAGTGCACCACTTACTGGCAGTCACACCCCTTCTTTCACACCCAGTGTAGTTCCACTTGCTTTCTGCGAGCTCCCACGCAGCCCCTCCAGGGATTTATTATAATGTACTCCACTTCCCTGTTTGATTTTAAAATAAAGAGGAGACAAGTACCCGTTGTCTGTATTTTTGCAATATTGCTTTTCCCGTTCAGCGGTGCAAATGCAGCCCCCCTTCGACATCTTTAGAACGGAAGATTTAATAAAGAGAAACCTCATGCAAAATATTTTTCCCAACATAAAAGTGCCATTGAGTACGGCTCTTAATCGCCACTCAAACAAAACACAGCAGAACAAAGCTTTAAAGGGGAGGGGGGGGGGGGGCTTATCCTCAATTTGGTCGTCTTCTAGATAAATTCACACAGAGAGGAAAACAGGCTTTGGCTGTGTGATTAAAAACCAGCAGCATCCTGTATTTTAAAAAACACAAAATTCAGGTCATATGATGCGCCCAATCCCCAAAGCACATCACACTCCCCATCTGTGTGTTTTCTCTCCTGCCTTCCTGAGCCTCACGCCGAGCAACATGCCAACCATGCTAATAGATGAGAAGTGGCTGCCAGCAGCGGCTCTTCAGCACCTTCCATCCCCTCCCGAGATGTCGTTCTCCAGCCTCCTGCCACGCGGCTATTTCTCTTTTTAGACACTCGAGAGCTGACATTTTCCCTTCAGAATGATTTAGCGAGGGGCAGCGAGTTCTTGAACATGAAAAACAGAGAGAGAGAACGAACAGGAAAGAACAGTTATTGACACGCATTCAAATTGGATCCCGGTGCCCGTGAAAGCACGGTGTGTGCTGATTTGTATTTTTAAAATGTGGGCGCTGGAGATTTTTTTTTTTAATGGATGTTTCAGTTAAAATGTGGTAATATTCTGTATGAAAAGACCCAAAAAACGAAGTCTTCTCTTGCCAAAGCTGATATCACCCATTCCTCTGTGCCTGCCATCCTCCGCTGTTGTCAAAAATACATCAGTGAGCCACACCGTCGCACTGTCTGACACGTTCCTTCATACTGTGAAACCCTTTGAGGCATGTGTGTGTGACTCCAGCGCCATGAACACGGCCCCTGTATTGAATCACTTCCACATGCACCTTCAAATGCTATAAATACTTTTCAACAAATACACCTTTTATTATTGATTGAGAGTTTGTTTTTTTCGCATCTACCACCTGTTTAAGCACTGAAGCACCATCACCTTATGAAATCGGTAAAGGAGCGACGCTTGTTCAGTTAACTCGAGCTGCCTTGATCCAGTCATGTGACCTCTCTGCACGGTCCTCCATCACACACACCCTTCCCAGTGCGTTGGTCTATTTAAGCTGCAAATATTTTCCATCTCTCCCTTTGCTCGTCAGTGCCTCCGCTGCCCCGGGTCAGTATTGCTGTGCCTGTCGATTTAGTATGATATAATGATTTTTGCTCCTCACTTCCCATTATCTCTATATAATCATGTCTCTGGGAGGGATGAGGTCGCAGCCTAGAGGCCGAACTCCAAGTATGTTCTGCTGCTAATAAACACTTCAAATGTGAGGTAACTGACTGAAATAGTGTTTACACATCCAGCAACATTCATTTGTACTCATGTACCGGCCTATCCTGGGAATACGAGTCCATTACTAGCTTCTCCTTTCAGCTCAGTTTCTGGCCGTTTCACTAAAGACACCCACCTGTTTGATCCTACCCGTCTAAAAGCCACATTATACACACCGCAGGTCAACCAAAACAGGAAAGTTACATGGATATGAATGACAATAATGGACTGAAAAGTTGCAATACAGCTTTCTCCAACTTTGGGAAATGGTAAACTGTTTGGTGAGCTGGGCAGTGGACTCTTAGAGCTTTGTCACACCTACCTCTCTGGTCTTCCCTGGCCAAACACCACGCCGTACGTATCCAGACTGAACCGAAACAGTGGAATCATGTAGCAAAAACAATGGGCTGAGAAATGAAACAAAGCTGCGCACAACTGTGAGGAACTGTGGAGATAATTGTCTGTGGGTTCATCCCAACAAGTGACCTCTCCCGCGTCCAAGGAGCCATTGTTAGTATTATAGCAGCTTTAAAGATTTATGTCTTAGTTGGAAACAAACAGACTCTGGGACGAGTAAGAAACTCAAATTACTGAGAGAGTAACTCGCTGCTGGTTCTGTTCTCTATGGGAGTTGTTGACAATAACAAAAGTATAGAATATCACAAATGTAATCGTTTGTAATCTGTGATTGTGTACGTGGATTTGTGTGTAACTTGTTGCCGTGTGTGTCTGTGTTCAGGTGTTTTTCAGTGAGAAGGACTCAGACCTTCCTCCTAGTGTTCAGGTGACAGAGGGAGAAGGCAACGTGTCGCTGCTCCTCAGGCTCCTGCAGCGATACACGGAGTACGTGCTGCAGGTTCTGGCCTACACACAGATCGGCGACGGCCCTCTCAGCAGCCCCATCCTGCTCCGGACCAAAGAAGACGGTAGGATCTGTCTCAGTGTGTCTCCCTGTGATCACTGACCTTTCTGTTCAGCAGTTTCTTCAACACTTTCGCCTCCGTCTCACCTCTGTAGCTGTTTTTCACCTCCTTACACCTCGGCTGTCAGCGCAGCCCGTCTCTCCACCACTGCACTCATCATCCAGCGGGTGCTGTT